>NC_090647.1:351635079-351692579 GCF_040937935.1 Hyperolius riggenbachi | reverse complement strand
ACAATTGATTAATGTTTGTGGCAGTAATGTGACAAAATGTGGAAAACTTCAAGGGGGCCGAATACTTTTGCCAGTCACTGTATATGTATTTAGATCTCCTCTAAGGCGTCATTTCGCCAGACTAAATAAACCCAGTTTATCTAACCTTTCCTAGTAGGTGAGACCTTCCATCCCGTTAATTTTGTTGCTCATCTCCGCACCGGCTCTAAAACTGCAATATCCTTTCTGTAATGCGGTGCCCATAATCTAGATGCAGCCTTACTAGAGAGTTAAACAGGGGCAATATTATGCTAGCATCCCAAGTTTTTATTTCCTTTTTAATGTATCCCAAAATGTTATATTTTTTATTTGAGCCTTTTGTACTATGAATGTTTGTTTTTTATTTTGGTCTATGTATGTTTAGAATCCTCTTTAACGTAAATGAATGGCATTTTGTCTAGATACTTTACAGACAGGACTCACATTCCGTTCCTACCCTGTATGTAACTAGCAAGACACAAGCAGAGTTACCACTTCTTGAAGGGTCCAGTCATGTGACTATACAACTACGTTCCACTGGTGTGGGTGGTGACGGAGAGCCAGCAGAAGTGCACATCCCCACTGATTCAGGTAATGGTGCCTTTGTCTTATTGCATTCAATACATATATACTCTAAGTTATACTGTACAATGTATGCTAATGTTTAAATTGAATCTAATGTGGGATTAAGAAAGAAAATTAGATACTTAACATTGTAGAGAGATACTTACCTTTCTAGAAGTTTAGAATCAGGATGATACCATTTATTGGCTAACTTAGAGATGGATAAACAGTGAGCTTTCGACTTATAAAAAGCCTTCGTCGGACTGGTTCCTGGCCAAAACTGAAAAACACAGCTTATATACACTGACATACAGAGGAGAAACATTCTTTAGCAAACATAAATGTAATTAGATGCCTTAACTGTTACTGAGGAGGCTTTCCCAGGCATTCTATCTAAACTGATAAGATCAATAGAATCCTCAACATGACATAAAGCAGACTCTGGTGATGGGGAGACATCTTAAATTCCTAATTCCAATTGTAACTGGCCTGGTTACATGCACCATTAATTCTAAGCTTAAGAGAATTGTGGCATTTAAAGCCAGCACCTGAAAGCAAATAAAATGAATAGTGACAGTGAATTCCATCGTACACAGCATATGGCACTAAAATGAATGAAAAGATAGAAAAAAATTTAAATTAAAAGAATTGTGGCATTTAAAACCCATCGTACCAGCACAAGAAGTTAGAGTCCTTGTTCAAACCATCTTCTACAGTTTTGAACCAATGTATAAACTTAGTTTCTTGTGTTAGTCTCATGTTTCCCGATTTGAAGCCACCCATTAATACAGGGACGCGAAAATCGCTTAAACTGTGTCCAGGTAAACAAAAGTGTGTTGGTATTGGGAGATCAGTATATTTTGTAATATGCTTTCTCCTGCTGTTAATAGTGGATCTGTGGTGTGTCATGCGATCATGCAGTGGTTGACTTGTTTCTCCCACATAAATTCCTTTGGGGCATTTTGCACACCTTTACCTTTCTAGAGGGATGGTCCAGACGCTTCCCTCATCTTCTTTGACCCCATTAATTCATCGCTGAGACCCTCTAAGCACATCTGATAAGAGCTCTCATAATAACACACAGCTTGCTGAATAGTACACACAGGGGCGTATCTGGGTAATATAGCGCCTATGGCAAACATTGAAACCCCCCTTCCTGGTCAGAGCTTCCTTCACTCTAAAAACAGCATCTTTTCTTTTGTATATGTGTTATGGTTGCCTATGTTTTTGGGTCTGGATACTGCTGAAGATACTTTTTGAGAATTATCTGTTCTTATTTCCTCTTTGTCCTCTTTTTAACATTGAGCCAAGTGCACATGGGGGCAGGCATAGTGGCTCAGCACTGGGGTAGGCATGGTGGTGCAGTACAGGGACAGGCATGGGACTCAGCACAGGGGCAGACCTCGCACAAGGGCAGACATGGGTTGCAGAACAGGGGCAGGCAAGGCGCCCATGGTGCTGTGGCGCCCATGGCACGAGCCATGCCTGCACCCCTCTAGATACGCCTCTGAGTACACAGTAACACTGGACTGAGTACAAAATGTTCCATAAAAGCTGCACTAAATAGTAATAGGCAAATTTACAAAGCGGAGGTTTAAGCGTTGCAGCAGTATGCAGTATAAATTCTTGTGCAACAGCCGCAGCCTACAAGATCTATTTTTTGGTAAAGGGGGAACGAACAGTGAGTGACTCTGCAATCACAATACTGTACAAGAAGAAAGGAGGCAGAAGACAGAATCCATGGATACGAGTACAGAGATGCAGAAGCAGCCGCCGTACGGAGTCACATCTGTATACAGAGCTGACTTTTTATTTATTTTTTTAACGCTACTGAGTAACCATATTGTGCTCACCAATATGCAATTAACTTTTTTTCTGCTGAGTTATCTCCTAGAAGATAATTTTCATATCGGCTTTAAAATAAGTTTTCAGCATTTTACAAATGAAAAAGTACTATCAAAATTATTTTAACCTCCTGAGCGTTACGCCGCTCAGGAAGGTTTGCAGCCAAGAGTCCCCCAGTATCATTTTTAGAGATCCCATGGCTGTAATAGCTTTAGCTAGCACTAGGCTAGCTAGCAGTGGTGGCCAGCATCCCCGATTACTTTTGATCCCCCCCCCCCCCCGAGCGCCCACTAAATACATTACCCAGCCTGGATCCAGCGATCGGCGCAGCCACCCCGGACAGCTCCGCTTTGCTCTATGGGGAGAATCGAACATGACATAATGCGCAGACCCGATCCTCCCCATAGAGAGGACCAGAGATGTGCAGGAAGGCCGCGTGATCACTGGATCCAGGGGGAGGGGTAATGTATTAAGCGGGCGATCGGGGGGATCAAAAGTACCACTGCTAGCTAGCCTAGTGCTGGCTGAAGCCATTACAGCCATGGGATCTCTAAAAATTATACTGGGGGACTCCTGGGGACAGCCGGCAGTATGCTTGACACAGTGTCGGGCATACTGCTAAGGAGGTTAACTATCTTTGTGCTTGCTGGTGGTTTAAAAGGCATTTTTTTTACAAGGTGTGAAAATAGCACCAAGGATAAAACTCAGGACAAAAAAGTGAATTGCATATGGGCCTGTGAGTCAAACGCTGGCACACTTGGGGTTACAAACGCTGCCATGCGAACGCAGTAATTTATTAAGGATAGCCACTTTTATGTTAAATATCTTGGTTTCAGCATCAGAAAAACTTTCTATTGTTGTATATTAACATGTAACCCCAACCTCCCACTGAGGCTTATCGTTGGCTTTTTCTATGCAGAATTCTCTCTCCTAACCCCCCCCCCCCCCCCCGAATTCTTGGAGACAAGAGATCTCTTCTACTGGCTTTAGAACTCTCAGAAAACAAAACATTCAGCAGAGATCACTTGCCAGTACTAAGGATGTTGCCATGAATGATACATTTCAGAAAGTAAATCAGGAAGAGGAGAGATTTGAGCAAACACTGACTAAATAATTTATAAATTAATATTGTAAAAAAAATATTTTTTTTTTTTTTACATCAATTCTTCATTAACTTTCAGCCAGGATGCACTCAGGGTCAGGCAGACAGGAGACCGAATTGCCTAACAAGCTCAGAGTTCAGCCTCCAATGTTAAAAAGAGAAAGAAATTGAGAGCCCAATGTAGTGTAGTACAGTATTCAAAACCAAGATAATAAACATATATGTAATAAGACTCACAAAATTGGGTTACCACTGGCAACCACTATGAGGGCAAGTGTAGAGTAGACCCAACCCCACTTGGGTTAAGATTGTCAAAAGGAAAAGGGGTAGTACCTCTCCACCATGGTGGACTTATACACAGCTTGAAGAACAGAGATGCCAGTTCAGAAAATAGGGAGATAATGGTAGACTTACCATCCCTAAGTGTTGGGGAGAGGTACCACCTCACTTGGGAGAGGGAAGTCCACCACTACCTTCCTATTTAAGGCCCCGTTCACACTGCACGCGGTCCCATCCGCGTTTCGGAAGCGCGTGCAGGAGGCAGACACACACGACATCAGACAGTGCATAGACTGTACTGTCTGATGTTCACACTGCATGTGTTCTGGACCAGTGCGGTCCGGGAACGCATGCTGCACGCATTTTTTGCAGAAACGCGCGGCTGACCCATTTACTTCAGTGAATGGGATCAGCCACGCACTGCATACAAACACAGATGGCGTGCATTCGTATGTGTTGCGTTCCGAACGCACGGCCGTCTGCATTTGCTAATGTGAACATGGCCTTAAATGGTTTTTATCCTGAACTGGCGCCTCTGTTCTTCACGCTCCAATGTTAAAAAGGCCTTAACGCAAACAAATGGGAACAAACTTTAAAAGCCTAACATATCCCCTCTGTATTGGGGCTTGTGAGCCCAGCACGGTGCATGATCCATTCCTTCTTAGTTCTTATGGTGATGTAATTCATACCAGTATGCACTAGATAAAGCAGAATGTAACAGGAATTGCCCATAGCGACCAGCCCCTGCCCATAGTGAGACGCAAGTTCCTGCTCACCTCCCTCTCCTAAGGTGTGGCATGGGGAGGTTGAATGGGAATGATGTTGCAAAGTGGGCGGAGAGTGGGATCCAAGTTAAGCTGTTGCAGACTCCTCAGGCAGAAATGTATCAGTAGGTATTACTCCAAAAACAACAATATAAAAATATATAGTGCGCAGTGAGAGTGCACAAGCCCCAGTACATATGGGATATGTTCTGTTTACAACGTTTATGGCCACTTCAGATACACTTTAAAAGTACAAATGTTTAAAGGAAAAAAAAAACTGATGTTTTACTCCATTAATAAATGTAACGATTTCTTCTTGTTCTCAGGCACTGGTATGATGGTAGAGAATTCCACTCCAGGTTTACTGAAGCAAGACCCATTGATCACCTCTGCTGCTGTTTTCCTGCTTCTCAGATATCTGGCAGTCTGAGACATCTTTTGTAATACTGTAGATGGGAAGTTTTCTTGTAATCCACAGCTGTTCTCTTCCTTGAAGCCAGGAGACCCAAAAGCAAAAAGCAGCATTTTTCTACATGATGACTAAGGATAGAAAATGACCCTTTTGCTGAAAAAGTGAATGCCCTCCAGAACAGCAATTCTCAACCTTAGCCTTTAATGGTAGTGCATGTTTTCCCCCAAGCCTTCAGATATAAACACAGATGTGTTAAATGACTGAAATCTTAGAAGATGTGCTCTAATTATCTCATCTGTGACTCTTTAAAGGATAACTGTGCATAAGCAGCTTTCTTTACAGAAAACTTTAAAAGTAGATTCTTGGCAGAAATACAACTAAATCAAATTGCTAATTGTACTTCTATAACAAGATTTCACTAGATGGTAAAGTGCCTCTGACTACATGCGGTGTGCCTGCACGGATTTCTGGGTGCAGCTTCAGCACCTGCGCTGCTGTACACGTTTTTCTGCTAACACAGGAACTACACAGATATGGTAGGTCTTCTTATTTACAGACCTCACAATTGGTCCTAAAACTATCCTACATTTCCAACACTTGGCGCAAACATCAGAAACACAGTAGAGGCGCTGCATCAGTTGAGGAAAGAATCTGAGGGCTAATACAGCATGTACAAAGGAGCAATAGAGGCTGATGGGTAAACAAAGTTAACTTTGCTGTTAGTAGAACAGAGGAGGAGATAAAGCTGTAGAGTTTGGTGCAGAAATATGCAAGTATTCATCAGCTACTAGCGGGAAAGCAATACATTTTTAGTTTATTGCTTAAAGTCCACTTTTAAAATTTTCTGTCCAAAAAGTGTTAAAAGCACCGTTATCTTTTCAGAATGCTAAAAATTGATGCATTGGCATCTACAGAGGACTGCAGGATTTTGATATCAGTGAAAGGGTATTTTTGTTTAGTGTGTGCGATGAAGATCACAAGTTCTTTTTTGATAAGACTTATTGGAAAGTGTTGTCTTATTAAGCCATGTGTACATGCATTATAAAGTTCAAGACTTTTTCCATAAAGTTGCTTTTTTTCCATTTTTTCCTATTCTCTTTCTCCATTGATATCTGGTAATGTGGTTATTCAGATAACTTATTACTTTACGCTCTTACATGGAAGCTGAAATAATTCTGCCAGCTCATTCTAACACTATTTGAACAATAACATTTGATGTAAATCAACTCGTACTAGAGTTGGGACAAGGTCCTCCAGCACCCAAGGCTAAGACACTAAAGTGTGCCCCCATCCATCCCACCCTAGCCGTCACACAGTGATTGCTATTAAACTAATTCTAGGTACACACCATACAATTCTCTGGCAGGTAAATCGATTATTTCCAACATGTCCGATCTGAATTTTGATCCGCTTTGATGATTTTTTTAACCGCTTTTCCAATCAATTTTTGTTCAGTTCTATAAATATCGCTTTAAAAAAAATCGAAAAAAACATGAAAATCACAAAAATGTATGGAAATTCAAATTGGACATGTTGGAAATAATTGATCTGGCATGTAAATCTGCTAAAAAAAATTGTATGGCGTGTACCTAGAAAAAGAGGCACCCCAGGGCCCCTAACATCTTAATCTCTAGTTACCTGGCTTGCAGTCACTGCCAGGTATCCCCGTTTCTTATTTCTCTCTGCTTCAAACACAATAGGGGAATGATAGCTGAGCAAGTTGTGCGCCTCCTCCTACACTGCTCTGGGTGTCATCTTTGAAATGTTGGATGTACAAATAATGCAACCCAATTGATTGAATTGTACAGATTTATAGGTAACATGGGAAAATGTTTTGAAATTTATTGTGGTTTCTTTTACAAAAAAAAATTGCAGGGGTGTATACACTGTATATAATTACTGTAAATTGTTAGAATTGATGTGCTGTTCAACAGAGATGATATTCAATCTAGACCATACATGTCAAACTCTGGCCCGTGAACCAAATCTGGCCCTCGGAGCCATCATATTTGGCCCTCTGGTGGTTTTCCCACTGTGCATTGTTTGGCTCACTTAGGATCACCAGAGAATCTATATTGGAGGGTAAGCCTTAGATCACCAGGGACCCATATGGGGAGGGAAAAAGCACTTATTACCAAGGAACTGTATAGATGAGGGAGGAGGGCCATTAGACACCAGAGAACCCTATAGGGGAAGGAGGGAGGCACTAAACATAAGGATACTGTGTAAGGGAGAGAGGTGGCCACTAGACACTGATATTGGCCCGCAACTTGGTCCCAGAGCTCAATTTTCGGCCCACTTTGTATGTGAATTTCATACCCCCTGATTTAGACAATGCAAATTTCCGCTGACTTGAAACTGGGCCAATCAAGCCCTGTGGCTGCTTGTTAACCAACCAGCTGGCAGCTAATTAACCGTAAACTAGTGGGCTTGACTGAATCAGTCTCTAGATAGTGGACATTTACATGGAGAGTATGAACTGATGTGCAGCTTTATTATTCAATAAGTCAAGTGCAATTTTTCAGTCTAAACTAAGAAGAACAACCCAAGACATTACATCCGAGATTGCCACAGTATGCACCAGGGCTCACTGCTCAGAAGCAGAGCAGGAGGCATTTCAGAGAAAATGATTTAAGGGCTTGTTCACACTAGAGGCGCTTTTGGTCTTTAAGGGCTGACGATTTTTCAAAGCACCCTAAAAGCTGTTACACTGTGCTTTCCTATGGTGTAGTATAGATAGGGGCGTTCCGTGCGCTGTCAGTTGACATAAGCGCTGCATGGACTATTTTCTGGGCGATTTGCCCTGAATGGAAGGTAAAGGATAAATGCAAAACACTCACAAAATTGCTTTGTGCAGCGATTGCGTCTTTAATAAATACATTGTATTTATTATTTTCCGGATCAAAGAGTTCACTTCCTGACTTGCATCAGGGAGTGAATTAAAAAACCTCTCTGGAAAAGCACTTAGAAAAGCGCTTTTAACAAAACCGCATCGCCCACCCAAGCATTGGTAAAGGGAAAAAAAATGCCAATGCGAACGGACACGCTATCGGAACGCAATGGGAATGAGGCTTCAAAGCTGAACTAGGCATCTGAACTGAGCACCCTTCCAAAAGTATTTGAAGAAGGGACTAAATAACTTAGTAAATACCTTAATTTCAGGTAAACTTCCACTGCTGTTTTCTCCTTCTCCCTGGAGTTTTGTGAAGGGGTACTGTTTGCCTAAGATAACTCAATGGGAAAAAAAAAAAAGTACCACTCTCACATCCTTTTTTTTTTATTGATTTCTTAGACATTTGTACAGATGAACAAAACAAAACAAGACAAAACATTATCCCCAATCAATGACAGTGGCTAAAAAGTACAGTTGCACAGGCTATATAGCCGTAAGCATAAATTGCGAGAAACAAGCACATATTTATGGAATTTCTGTGTAGTACACGTTAGAGACCATAGGCTGAGTTAGAGTACTTTTAGCAAATGAATACTTGATGAAATCATACATATGATGGCCTTTAATGGAGCAAAACCAAACCCTTCTTATCAGAAAATTACAAGGTATCTAAAATATGTGGGTTTATATCTAGGTGATCGATAGCTGATTCTGAAGCATCTATCCATTTTTTCCACACTTTGTCAAATTTAGCTGAAGACCCCCTGGCCATCCATGTTAGCTTATATAAAGGGAGGGCATTATTAATTAAGTTCTTTCATAGGTTAATGGAGGGAGCTAAGGAGTTTTTCCATTCAAGAGCGATGGCTTTTTTGGCATAGAATAATAGCAATCTAACCAGGGTTGTTTTATGTTTACTTAAAGGCGAATTATCTATCATACCTAGTAAATAAGCCTTATATGAGGATACTGTGGAGATTTCCAGTACATTATTTATAAAGAGTGATATCTCCTGCCAAAATACTTGTATTATACTACAGTCCCACACCATGTGTTGAAAGGTACCAGGGCTGTGTCCACACCTCCAGCATACATCACTGGCACCCCTAGCAAATTTCGCAATTTTAACTGGTGTATAATACACCTGGTGAAACCAGCGTAGCTGAATGAGTTTATCCCTAGAGCATATAACTGACCTCATGTAAGTTTCAGCGAAGTCTGCCCATTCTTCCCGCGTTATTTCTTCTCCCCAGTTTTCCCACAATGCCCTGGACTTACTCAGACGGAGCGAGTACTTGTAAGTGATAAGATTGGAGTAGAATTTAGAAATGAGTCCTACATCATCTTTGGCTAATAGCCAGCTTTCTACGACCCCTGCAGTTAGTTGCACTTGTAGGGACTTAAATTGGGACATAGCTGCATGCCTAATTTGAAAGTACCTAAATTTAGACTATCTGGGTAACTGGAATTCAGATACCATTTGAGACCATGTTTTAAAGATACCATCCTGATAAAGTTGATGTATGTATTTTACCCCCCTCTGGATCCAAAAATCTGCCCCATCCATAGTTGAGAATTCTGGTAAGCGCTGATTACACCATAATGGGGAGCTAGGGGAGCATTTATCAATTTTTTCACCTGCAATCTTCATGGATTTATAAAAAATCTTAAGGGAAGTCTTCAAGATTGGATTTTCCCCTGGTATAACGGTGCTACCCCTATATATAACGTTGCATAACGACTCATATGACGTAGCTATATCAGCTTCGGTGTCAATAGAGGCATCATCTCTAATGCAGTGCAACCAGCGTCTAACATAGGTACGTTTTTGCAGCCAAGTAATACAGTTGGAAGTGCGGCAGGGCTAGGCCCCCCAGGTTAGTTGGCATTCGTAAAGTATCTAGTGATAATCTAGGTGATTTGCCTACCCAAAGGAAGTGCTGTACTAAAGTATTAATGTTGCGGAAGTGGGATTCATGAATCCAGCAGGGTGCCATTAATAAAATATATAGAAGCTTGGGGGCAATAATCATTTTGATTATATTTACTCTTCCGAGCAAGTCCAAGGGCAGTGTGGACCAACTTTTTGGTTTACCTTCAATGTAAGGGCCTGTACACACTGAAAAACGCAAGCAAAATCGCAAGCGCATGCGTTTTTAAAGTGCCTGTAGTTTTAAAAACGCATGCGCTTTTGCCTGCGTTTTTTGTGCGTTTGCGTTTTTCTTGTAATTGCTGATTGGCTAAAGAATCCTTTGTTTTTTTTCTAGTTTACATTTCAACAGGAATCAGGAGATTGCAGAGTCTTCTGGGATACTGACTTCTGAAAAACGCAGGCAAAAACGCAAGCGCATGCGTTTTTAATGCGCTGCGCTTAAAAAAGCGCAGCAGGCACTGCGATTGCGTTTTTCTAAAAACGCATCGCACCAGTGTGTACAAGTCATCACGATTTTCATTCTTTTTCAAAAGACCTTGCGTTTTTAAAAACGCATGCGTTTTTAAAAACGCAACGCAAGCGCAGCAGTGTGTACAGGCCCTTATGTAGTACTGGGGAGAGATTGTATTTTATATAGTCTTCATTACGTCTTGAAATATTAATGCCTAGATATTTAAATGAGGGGACAATTTGTAAAGGCTGATTGGGCAACAGTGACTCAGGGGGCACTGGGTCCACATAGAATAGTATTGATTTCGTCCAATTAACCTTTAAGCCAGATATACCTCCAAACATCTCGTAAACCTCCAGCACCCTCCGCAACGAGGATCCCGGATTGTCAAGATATAACAGGACGTCGTCCGCATATAGGGAAATTTTCTCATGTACTTTACTGATTATCCACCCACCAATACCCCGATCCTCCAGTATATATGCAGCCAGAGGTTCCATTGCCAGTGCAAAAAGAAGCGGTGACAAGGGACAACCCTGCTGTGTGCCTCTGTTTATGGGGAACTGGTCTGAGAGTTGGTTGTTTACAATAACGCGTGCCACAGGGTCAGTGTATAAAAGTTGTACCCATTTCTTAAAGGTGGCACCAATCTGAAAGGCATCCAACACTGTCCAAAGGTATTGCCAGGAGACAGTGTCGAAAGCCTTATTTGTATCCAGTGCTAAAAGGGTTCTGGATCCCGAATTGCAATGTGAGTGCTGGAGGTTAACAAATAGCCTTCTGAGGTTTAATTTAGTGGATCTTGCAGGAATAAAACCTGTTTGATCTTGAAATACCAATTTCCCGATTATTAATTTCAGGCGGTTTGCTAGGACCTTAGCAAGTATTTTCACATCCGAATTTAATAGAGATATGGGTCTATAGGAGTCGCAGGTGTCCAGGTCCTTACCTGGCTTCAGGAGGAGAGTGATATGTGCTTCCCTCATGGAGACAGGCAGGCATCCAGAGTCGAACGCTCCATTGAAAGTTTTAAGTAGTGCCGGGGCAGATATTGTTTTACTCTTCAAATACCACTCTGCCGGTATCCCATCAGGTCCCGGGGTCTTGTTGGGTTTAAGATTGTTTATGGCCAAAGAAATTTCTTCAAGGGTAAGTGAAGCATCTAGCAGTAATTTGTCTGTCTTATCTACCACTGGCAGCTGGCAATTGCTTAAGAATTGAGATATACAGACTCAGTTTGGGGCCGGGGAACCCCTGTACAGGTTGCTATAGAATTCTTTAAATTCTCTCAAAATTTCTGTGGTAGTGGATAGTTCGCAATTGTTAGCAGAGAGGATTCTGGGGATTGCAATAGAGGGTGATTGAGTTTTAACTAAATTAGCCAGAATTTTACTGGATTTATTGCCCCATTCGAACAATTTTTGATGACCTATGAATTCTTTACGTTTTGCTCTATTTAGTAGTTTCAGCTCATGAGCTCGTCTAGCCCCGATCCAGGCCTGATAACTATCCATTGAACGAGATAACTCAAAAGTTTCCCTTGCCGCTAACATCGATGCCTCAGTAGCAATTATGTAAGCTTCATCATTTTTAAGTATAATCCCTTTTATGTGCCCAAAGTGACCCCGCAGAGCGGCCTTCGAAGCATCCCATACTATATCCATGGAGGCAGACCCCTGATTCAGATGCCAGTACTCAGCCATTTGGTTTTTACAGTGATCTAGTACTGTTTGATCTTGTAACCATTTAACTCCCAATCTCATACCCCTAATCCCAGGTCCTGAGCCAGCTAGCAATGTACCAATCATAGGAGAGTGATCTGAAATTCCATGAGGCAGATAGTTAATGCTGTTAATTTTAGAAAGTAGATCATATGTGCCTAGCATCATATCTATTCGCGACATGGATCTGGAGGGATCAGAGAAGGAGGAGAAGGTGGTTTTATTTGGGTTACTCCAACGCCATATATCATGAAGGCAATGCTTCTGAACCCAATCTTTAAAGGAATTATAGCCCCTTTGTTCACCCGAACTGGATTTATCCAAAGTAGGATCAAGAATAGTATTAAAGTCCCCACAAAGAAGAATGGGGGCAGGGGGCATATCGTAAATATGCGAGAACATTTTTTCCAGGACAGAGACATGAAATGGTGGGGGGACATACACAGATGCAATTGTCAGCATACGACCTTCCACAGTAAATTGTATAATAACAAATCTGCCCAAATGGTCAGAGTGCACAGACACGACTTTGATTGGTGCTTTTTTTGCAATTAAAATGACAGTGCCTCTAGAATAATTGGAGTGCTGTGCGGCATATACATTCGCTATCCAGGGTTTCCTAAGGCACGCTAGTTTTGCTCCGACTAAATGTGTCTCCTGAAGACACATAACACAAGGATTATGTTTTTTCATGTAATCAAATACCAGGCGACGCTTGATGGGATGGTTCATGCCTCTTACGTTCCAGGACAGTATTTTAAAGTCAGCCATTGTCAAAGAACAGTGGAGACATAAATGGACTCGCATATTCTACAGCCAATAGAGACATTAATACATATAATTGCACTGTCATTAAAAAGGGGAGAAACATATCCCAACCAACCTCAACCCACCCCGCAAGCTGTCTAAAACTACAACCCGCCTTAAACCCAAACCCCTGCAGCATACAGAGACGTTAGCTAGAGATGTTAGCTCCAGAGTCCAGAGAAACATACATTTCACAGACAGCTATTAAATAAGGCTTCGTAGTATTGACTCCTTATATCACACACCGCTGCCATCATATATAATGACCAGAAAACATAACTCAAAGTCATAAGTATTATAACCAGAGCAGAGATAGTACATCTGCCATTTGACCAAATATGTATTTGCTGCATAGCTGTTAGGTAGTTCCAAACATACGTGTTTTTAAAGGTACCGCAGTTCCTGAAAATATGGCACATATAATAAGATCATGTCTTTTAGCATTCACCTTATTGCTATATATTCTATTATAACACGCAGTACTTGGAAGGCACAGAAATATCAGTGAACTTATAGCATTAGAGCATACAAGGAGCCTAGGTATCATGAGGCTGTATATGGCTTAGGTATGATCTTTTAGGTTAGTGAACACGGCGCCGTGCTGGTGGGGAGATTCTAGGCCTGTCCATGCCAATCGATCCCAGCCACTTAACTGCGTCATGCGGATCGGTAAAAAACAAAACACGTTCTTCATGCACAACACGCAGCTTAGCTGGGAACATCATGCTGTAACTTATACTTTTATCTCGAAGAATTTTTTTAACATCCAGAAATGCAAGTCTTTGTTTTTGTACATCCACTGAAAAATCATGGTATATATGGACATCCGCCCCATTAAATTGAATTGGTGCTTTCGCTATTCTTGCTGCTCTCAGAATATCAGTTTTGTCTCTGTAATTCAGAAACTTAGCGATCAAGGGTCTTGGAGCTGCGCCTGGTTTAGGGGGGCCGCTAGGAATTCTGTGGGCTCTTTCAATGGAGAAAAGCTTAGAGGGATTGAATTCAGAAAGGGAGGAGGTGATCCATTCCTCCAGAAACTCCTCAGCAGAAGTACCTTCAGCTTTTTCTGGGAATCCCACGAAACGTAGGTTATTCCGCCTAGATCTATTCTCAAGGTCAGAAAGCTTGAAAGAGTGAGCATCAGTAATTTTATTGTGGTAATGCATATCTGACTGTAGTGGCCTAATATCATCTTCTAGGTTACTTATGCGTTTTTCTGTCTCGCTGGTGCGATCTCTAAGTTTGTGCATATCTGCTTTCACAAATGTCAGCTCTGATTGTATGGAGTCCAGTTTGCCTGATAGGGAGGATTTTAGCTCCAGGATGGCCTCTAAAAGCTGCATTCTAAAAGGCTCCGCATCTGCATTTGGGCCTAGTGCTGCATCCGCAGCCATCTTGTCCCCAGGCTCAGCTCCTATGTTCGCAGCATTCTGCGTGTACTCACTGCGGGCGGTTGCCGGTGGTATAGGCGATCTGCAGGCTTCTTCCTCTACCCCTTCCAGTGGGATTGTATCATCCAGTGGGTCCTGTGCTGCGGATTCTGCGGAGGGGGAGGATGTGCCGCCGCCATCTTTGGGGCCATGTGCGTATTTTGCCAGGCGTGCTGCGGCCGAACCAGCCTTGGGGATGCCATGTTTGTGCCTCCGAGAGTGCCAGGGGTGCTTAGCAGCAGTTGTCCGCCACAAGAGCAGGGAAAAGGGCTGTCTATAGCGGGCAGGATTATGCAGGATAATCGGACTCTGTGGAGCTCAGGAGCCGCGCGTCCTCACTGCTCCATAGCCAGACCACGCCCCCCCACTCTCATATCCTTCATCCCATTCTCTTATTCCTCGGATGTCCACTCTCTACCAATCAACCACAAATCTGTCTCACATTAAATGCCTGTATTAGCAGAAAAGCCATTTAACTTACATTAAAGGACCACTATCGTGAAAACGTGTAAAATGTAAAATACATGTAAACACATATACAAATAAGAAGTACGTTTCTTCCAGAGTAAAATGAGCCAGAAATTACTTTTCTCCTATGTTGCTGTCACTTACCATAGGTAGTAAAAACCTGGCAGAACTGGCAGGTTTTGGGCTAGTCCATGTCTTCATGGGGGATTCACTATATGGCCTTTATTCTTTATAAAGACACTTTTTGAAAAAGATTTATATAATGATGCTGGCCTTGCTCCCTGTACACTTTTTTGGCAGTTGGACAGAGCAACTATTCACTAAGTGCTTTTGAAAATAACGAAAACCCTGAGAACCCCCCATGAGGGGGTCGGTTTTGTTAATTTGTTTATTTTTATTACCTACTGTAAGTGACAGCAACATAGGAAAAAAAGTAATTTAGGCCAGATTTTACTCTGGAAGAAATGTACTTTATATTTGTATATGTTTACAAATATTTAAAATTGTATGCTTTCCGTGACAGTGGTCCTTTAAGCATCTTATTATAATGTGTAGAAGTATTAATAGATCTAATTCCACTTCTACATCCAACTTGTTCTTGCACATCTCAAAAATTTCCTTCCAAAACATTTTCATCCAGGTACAGTGCCAAAAGATAGAGAGGGGATGCATCTCTCTCCCACAATCTCCAAGCCCTCTGCTTCAGAGCCAGGAAACATCTCCATACCATCTCATTAAGTTTTTATATTTCATTTTCTGAACCCTACATGTAATAGAGGTCACATGTATATTTCAAAGTATCCTTACCCAACAATTTTGCCTATTTTTTTCCTCAATATCTATATGCTAATATTATTGAGCATTTGTATAGCACTGAAATATTCCACAGTGCTTTACATTGTGTATATAATGATGTAACTGTCTCTTAGAGATGCTCACAATCAAATTTGTATCATTGTTAGCCACTGTTTTAGGTTTTTATTGCAGAAGGCGGCAAATTTTTGGGGAATCCAATAAGCCTGTCTGTATGTTTTTTGGAAGAAACCAGAGTACCTGGAGGGAACACATTTAAGCATGGACGTTGAACATACCAATTTCATGCAGATAATGCCCTGGCCCAGATTTGAACCGGGGGTGGGGTGTTAGCAATGCTAGACTGCTATCCACGACACCAACATGCTGTCCAGCATCGCACTAAGAGCTTCTGTAATTAAACCCTTAGGGCTCGTTTCCACTAGTGCGGTGCGGAATCGCCTGCATTTCACCGCGGACGAAATCGCATGCGGGTGTGATTCCGCATGTGTTTTGCCGCAATTTCGCATAGGTAAGGGTATATGCGAATTTAACCAGGTCACTGCCTGTGTAAATTAACATTAACACCTATGCGAAATTGCATGCGAAATTGCGTCAAAAAACGCATGCTCAACCCGCATGCGATTTCCCTTTTAAAATACATTAGCGGCGATTCGCATGCATTCCTCTCGCACGCGAAATCTGACGGCTCTGCCGTGCAGATTTCAGCCGCACACAAAAACGCTCCCGCAGACGCACAAGTGGAAACAGCCCCATCCACTTGCATTGCCTATGCGAATCCGCATGCGGTTCGCTATAGTGGAAACGGGCTCTTATTCATACTTTACGGTTTTATAAACCTTAGACAAGCATGCTTATTATTTCCTTCCTCATGTAGAGCTTTTCAAAGGGTTTCATTTTTCTCATAGCATATTTATCATCAGGGATTAATCTAAAGCTGACCATGTTGATGATTATAAAGGGCATAAATCTCATCTTCTGTATAATCACTAACCTTCTTCTATTCCTTAATTGCTTAAAAATGTTAACGATCTTGCAACTTTACAATTCCCATAATATAATACCAGTATATAAAAATAGAAACCAGCTCCCATGGGAATAATGGTAAAGCACAGAGACAATCTCTAAAAATCTTCAGTGAATATAGGAAGATATCAAAGTATTATTTATAAGATGATCGCTACTAACCCTCCCAACAATAAAATCTGAGGGTGAATATATTTTCAGTGGTGGCGACATACAGTAAGCACACTGTTAGGACTGTCACCACAATAGCAGTCTATAATTCTAATAAGTAATTGAAGAACGATTGTAACCATTAGAAGATGCTTCTTCATCTCATTATCATATATCTGATTAGCAAGTCAAGCATTGCTCTCCATGACTACTTAAAGGGATACTTAAGTCAGGGCTAAAAAATGAGGTTAACTCACCTGGGGCTTCCCTCAGCCCCCTGCAGCTGATCGGTGCCCTCGTAGCTCCGGTCCGATGCTCCTGGACCCACCGGCGACGACTTCCGGTTTCGCCGTCACCGGCCGACAGGCAAGAAGGCCGCAATAGCAGTATAGAAGAATCACTCGCGTTCCCATGCCTGTCGGCCGGTGACGGCGAAACCGGAAGTAGTCGCCGGCGGGTCCGGGAGCATCGGACCGGAGCTGCGAGGGCACCGATCAGCTGCAGGGGGCTGAGGGAAGCCCCAGGTGAGTTAACCTCATTTTTTAGCCCTGACTTAAGTATCCCTTTAAGGCAAATATGAATACCTTCACTTTGTGGAGGCACAATAGTCATACATGAAGAAGATGGTTTAGTTTGAACGCGCCTGCCTTTGCATAATGTCTCTATCATTTTGTACCAAAGGAGTGTCTCATGGAGGGAAACAAACACAAGGGGGCATACAGGTCCTTCTAAAAAAATTAGCATATTGTGATAAAGTTCATTATTTTCTGTAATGTACTGATAAACATTAGACTTTCATATATTTTAGATTCATTACACACAACTGAAGTAGTTCAAGCCTTTTATTGTTTTAATATTGATTATTTTGGCATACAGTTCATGAAAACCCAAAATTCCTATCTCAAAAAATTAGCATATTTCATCCGACCAATAAAAGAAAAGTGTTTTTAAAACAAAAAAAAGTCAACCTTCAAATAATTATGTTCAGTTATGCACTACTTGGTCGGAAATCCTTTTGCAGAAATGACTGCTTCAATGCGGCGTGGCATGGAGGCAATCAGCCTGTGGCACTGCTCAGGTGTTATGGAGGCCCAGGATGCTTCGATAGCGGCTTTAAAGAGTAACTGTCAGGCTGCAAAAGCTAATTTAAACCTCTATTCTCCTGTGTTAAACAGTTTATAAGGAAGCCAAAAAGGCAATACTGAAGTTAAAAATCTCTCTTACTTTTGATGTGTGCTGAACGGCAAGGCTGTTATTCCCAAGCTCTTAAAAGTACGAGAGGCCGCAAAACATACAGGCAAAGCATTCTGGGGCTGCTTCTTCCCACCTTGGGTCCTCCCCTCGGCTGCTAGTGAGACGTTACAGGCCCAAGTTACAGCAGCTTGTAACTCAGCCCAGCTCACAGCACTGAAAAATCACGGCATATGTTCCGTTAGAGTATAGTGCATGAGTCCGCTATTGTTCCTAGCCACATGGCTAATTAATATTCACTGCACAGTAGTGTTGTCCGGATCATGAACCATTAGGATCTTTTTTGTGAGTCGAATCATCAGGAAGCAGGGAGGACATGACGACACAATTAGCTTCATAGGAGACAGACAAACATGGAACCTGCCATGAGCTGTCAGGAGCATCATTCTCTGCAAATACTATATAAAAATTCTGTGAAATCCAAACGTGGACAGTGAAATGCATATGTAATGTAAGTACAGCCAATATTTAGCTACTGATATATGTGTTTTTTTTCTCTGAGACCTTATACCTAACAGCTCCTCTTTAACCACTTGAGGACCTAGGGCTTTCTACCCCTTAAGGACCGGCCACTTTTTTTCCATTCAGACCACTGCAGCTTTCACAGTTTATTGCTCGCTCATACAACCTACCACCTAAATGAATTTTGGCTCCTTTTCTTGTCACTAATAAAGCTTTCTTTTGGTGCTATTTGATTGCTCCTGCGATTTTTACTTTTTATTATATTCATCAAAAAAGACATGAATTTTGGCAAAAAAATGATTTTTTTAACTTTCTGTGCTGACATTTTTCAAATAAAGTAAAATTTCTGTATACATGCAGCGTGAAAAATGTGGACAAACATGTTTTTGATAAAAAAAAACCCCATTCAGTGTATATTTATTGGTTTGGGTAAAAGTTATAGCGTTTACAAACTATGGTGCAAAAAGTGAATTTTCCCATTTTCAAGCATCTCTGACTTTTCTGACCCCCTGTCATGTTTCATGAGGGGCTAGAATTCCAGGATAGTATAAATACCCCCCAAATGACCCCATTTTGGAAAGAAGACATCCCAAAGTATTCACTGAGAGGCATAGTGAGTTCATAGAAGATATTATTTTTTGTCACAAGTAAGCGGAAAATGACACTTTGTGAGAAAAAAAAAAGTTTCCATTTCTTCTAACTTGCGACAAAAAAAAAATGAAATCTGCCACGGACTCACCATGCCCCTCTCTGAATACCTTGAAGGGTCTACTTTCCAAAATGGGGTCATTTGTGGGGTGTGTTTACTGTCCTGACATTTTGGGGGGTGCTAAATTGTAAGCACCCCTGTAAAGCCTAAAGGTGCTCATTGGACTTTGGACCCCTTAGCGCAGTTAGGCTGCAAAAAAGTGCCACACATGTGGTATTGCCGTACTCAGGAGAAGTAGTATAATGTGTTTTGGGGTGTATTTTTACACATACCCATGCTGGGTGGGAGAAATATCTCTGTAAATGACAATTTGTTAATTTTTTTTACACACAATTGTCCATTTACAGAGATCTTTCTCCCACTCAGCATGGGTATGTGTAAAAATACACCACAAAACACATTATACTACTTCTCCTGAGTACGGCGATACCACATGTGTGGCACTTTTTTGCACCCTAACTGCGCTAAAGGGCCCAAAGTCCAATGAGTACCTTTAGGATTTCACAGGTCATTTTGAGAAATTTCGTTCCAAGACTACTCCTCACGGTTTAGGGCCCCTAAAATGCCAGGGCAGTATAGGAACCCCACAAATGACCCCATTTTAGAAAGAAGACACCCCAAGGTATTCCGTTAGGAGTATGGTGAGTTCATAGAAGATTTTATTTTTTGTCAAAAGTTAGCGGAAAATGACACTTTGTGAAAAAACACAATTAAAATCAATTTCCGCTAACTTGTGACAAAAAATTAAATCTTCTATGAACTCGCCATACTACTAACGGAATACCTTGGGGTGTCTTCTTTCTAAAATGGGGTCATTTGTGGGGTTCCTATACTGCCCTGGCATTTTAGCGGCCCTAAACCGTGAGGAGTAGTCTTGAAACGAAATTTCTCAAAATGACCTGTGAAATCCTAAAGGTACTCATTGGACTTTGGGCCCTTTAGCGCAGTTAGGGTGCAAAAAAGTGCCACACATGTGGTATCGCCATACTCGGGAGAAGTAGTACAATGTGTTTTGGGGTGTATTTTTACACATACCCATGCTGGGTGGGAGAAATACCTCTGTAAATGGACAATTGTGTGTAAAAAAATCAAAAGATTGTCATTTACAGAGGTATTTCTCCCACCCAGCATGGGTATGTGTAAAAATACACCCCAAAACACATTATACTACTTCTCCCGAGTACGGCGATACCACATGTGTGGCACTTTTTTGCACCCTAACTGCACTAAGGGGCCCAAAGTCCAATGAGTACCTTTAGGATTTCACAGGTCATTTTTGTTTCAAGACTACTCCTCGCGGTTTAGGGCCCCTAAAATGCCAGGGCACTATAGGAACCCCACTAATGACCCCATTTTAGAAAGAAGACACCCCAAGGTATTCTGTTAGTAGTATGGCGAGTTCATAGAAGATTTTATTTTTTGTCACAAGTTAGCGGAAATTGATTTTAATTGTGTTTTTTCACAAAGTGTCATTTTCCGCTAACTTGTGACAAAAAATAAAATCTTCTATGAACTCACCATACTCCGTACGGAATACCTTTGGGTGTCTTCTTTCTAGAATGGGGTCATTTGTGGGGTTCCTATACTGCCCTGGCATTTTAGGGGCCCTAAACCGTGAGGAGTAGTCTTGAAACCAAATGTCGCAAAATGACCTGTGAAATCCTAAAGGTACTCATTGGACTTTGGGCCCCTTAGCGTACTTAGGGTGTAAAAAAGTGCCACACATGTGGTACCGCCGTACTCAGGAGAAGTAGTATAATGCGTTTTGGGGTGTATTTTTACACATACCCATGCTAAGTGGGAGAAATATCTCTGTAAATGACAATTGTTTGATTTTTTTACACACAATTGTCCATTTACATAGAAATTTCTCCCACCCAGCATGGGTATGTGTAAAAATACACCCCAAAACACATTATACTACTTTTCCTGAGTACGGCGGTACCACATGTGTGACACTTTTTTGCAGCCTAGGTGCGCTAAGGGGCCCAACGTCCTATTCACAGATCATTTTGAAGCATTTGTTTTCTAGACTACTCCTCGCGGTTTAGGGCCCCTAAAATGCCAGGGCAGTATAGGAACCCCACAAGTGACCCCATTTTAGAAAGAAGACACCCCAAGGTATTCCGTTAGGTGTATGGCGAGTTCATAGAAGATTTTATTTTTTGTCACAAGTTAGTGAAAAATTACACTTTGGCTATCATTCATGAACAGGCTGTCGGTAAGGGGAACCCGTGCGGGAGAATACCGCCGTCGGTAGTTTATCCTTCTGGGTGGTCATTCATAAAGTTTGTGCCTGGGGCGGTAGCAGTGCGGAGGTTTTCTGGAGAATGGTGTCGGTAGGCGGGCGGTAGGCATGCGGAAACTGAAAAGCTGGCCGAGTCCCTCCATGCGGTGCTCTCTCTGCTGCTGTGTGGGAGGTCCGTCCCATTCACTTACATGTATTCCGCAAGCTTCCCGCTACATCCAGGGGATCGGTAATCCCCTTCCGCATACCGCTATGCGGAAATGTTTATGAATGAACATTTTGCTACTTTTTCTGGATACCTGCGTATCCACACTGCACAAGGCGGTACGTTGTCACTCTGCACGGGAATGTCAGCTCCGCATGCGGAAAGAGGCTTTATGAATGCACAACTTGCTCAGTGCTCGGTAAAGTCAGCGGTATTACGCTTTTCCGCATGCGGGAATGCTTTATGAATGATAGCCTTTGTGAAAAAAAACCAATAAAAATTAATTTCCGCTAACTTTTGACAAAAAATAAAATCTTCTATGAACTCGTCATACACCTAACAGAATACCTTGGGGTGTCTTTTTTTCTAAAATGGGGTCACTTGTGGGGTTCCTATACCGCCCTGGCATTTTACAGGCCCAAAACCGTGAGTAGTCTGGAAACCAAATGTCTCAAAATGACTGTTCAGGGGTATAAGCATCTGCAAATTTTGATGACAGGTGGTCTATGAGGGGGCGAATTTTGTGGAACCGGTCATAAGCAGGGTGGCCTTTTAGATGACAGGTTGTATTGGGCCTGATCTGATGGATAGGAGTGCTAGGGGGGTGACAGGAGGTGATTGATGGGTGTCTCAGGGGGTGGTTAGAGGGGAAAATAGATGCAATCAATGCACTGGCGAGGTGATCAGGGCTGGGGTCTGAGGGCATTCTGAGGGTGTGGGCGGGTGATTGAGTGCCCTAGGGGCAGATAGGGGTCTAATCTGATTGATGGGTAATTAGTGGGTGTTTAGGGTAGAGAATAGATGGAAACACTGCGCTTGGGTGGTGATCTGATGTCGGATCTGCGGGCGATCTATTGGTGTGGGTGGGTGATCAGTTTGCCCGCAAGGGGCAGGTTAGGGGCTGATTGATGGGTGGCAGTGACAGCGGGTGATTGATGGGTGGCAGTGACAGGGGGTGATTGATGGGTGATAGGTGATTGGCAGGTGATCAGTGGGTTATTACAGGGAAGGACAGATGTAAATATTGCACTGGCGAATTGATAAGGGGGGGGGGGGGGTCTGAGGGCAATCTGAGCGTGTAGGCGGGTGATTGGGTGCCCGCAAGGGGCAGATTAGGGTCTGATCTGATGGGTAACAGTGACAGGTGGTGATAGGGGGTGATTGATGGGTAATTAGTGGGTGTTTAGAGGAGAGAATAGATGTAAACGCTGCGCTTGGGTGGTGATAACAGATGTAAATGATACATTTGGGAGGTAATCTGACGGCGGGTTTGCGGGCGATCTAATGGTGTGGGTGGGTGATCAGATTGCCCGCAAGGGGCAGGTTAGGGGCTGATTGATGGGTGGCAGTGACAGGGGGTGACAGGGGGCGATAGGTGATTTGCAGGTGATTGACAGGTGATCAGTGGGTTATTACAGGGAAGAACAGATGTAATTAATGCACTGGTGAATTGATAAGGGGGGGGTCAGAGGGCAATCTGAGCGTGTGGGCGGGTGATTGGGTGCCCGCAAGGGGCAGATTAGGGTCTGATCTGATAGGTAACAGTGACAGGTGGTGATAGGGGGTCATTGATGGGTAATTAGTGGGTGTTTAGAGAAGATAACAGATGTAAACGATACATTTGGGAGGTAATCTGACGGCGGGTTTGCGGGCGATCTAATGGTGTGGGTGGGTGATCAGATTGCCCGCAAGGGGCAGGTTAGGGGCTGATTGAAGGGTGGCAGTGACAGGGGGTGATTGATGGGTGATAGGTGATTGGCAGGTGATCAGTGGGTTATTACAGGGAAGAACAGATGTAATTAATGCACTGGTGAATTGATAAGGGGGGGTCAGAGGGCAATCTGAGCGTGTGGGCGGGTGATTGGGTGCCCGCAAGGGGCAGATTAGGGTCTGATCTGATAGGTAAAAGTGACAGGTGGTGATAGGGGGTGATTGATGGGTAATTAGTGGGTGTTTAGAGGAGAGAATAGATGTAAACAATGGATTTGGGAGGTGATCTGATGTCGGATCTGTGGGCGATCTATTGGTGTGGGGGGGGGGGGTGATCAGATTGCCCGCAAGGGGCAGGTTAGGGGCTGATTGATGGGTGGCAGTGACAGGGGGTGATTGACAGGTGATCAGGGGGATAGATGCATACAGTAAACAGGGGGGGGGGGGGTCTGGGCGGGGTCTGGGGAGAATCTGAGGGGTGGGGGGTGATCAGGAGGGGGCAGGGAGCAGGGGGGGGGATAAAAAAAAAATAGCGTTGACAGATAGTGACAGGGAGTGATTGATGGGTGATTAGGGGGGTGATTGGGTGCAAACAGGGGTCTGGGGGGTGGGCAGGGGGGGGTCTGATGGGTGCTGTGGGCGATCTGGGGCGGGGCAGGAGAAATCAGTGTGCTTGGGTGCAGACTAGGGTGGCTGCAGCCTGCCCTGGTGGTCCCTCGGACACTGGGACCACCAGGGCAGGAGGCAGCCTGTATAATACACTTTGTAAACATTACAAAGTGTATTATACACTTTGTATGCGGCGATCGCGGGGTTAACATCCCGCCGGCGCTTCCGTATAGCCGGCGGGATGTTGCGGCGGGCGAGCGGTGACAGGCGCCGGCGGAGGATCGCGTCACGGATGACGCGATCGCTCCGCCCATGCCCTTAGAAGGACGACCGCCGCCTCTGTGGGTGAGCCGGTCCTTCAGGGCTCCACTTCCCGGCCGCCTCTGTGCGTTAGGCGGTCGGGAAGTGGTTAAGCTCATCCAGAGTGTTGGGTCTTGCATCTCTCCTTTCTCTTCACAATATCCCACAGATTCTCTATGAGGTTAAGGTCAGGAGAGTTGTCAGTCCAATTGAGCACAGTAATACCATGGTCAGTAAACCATTTACCAGTGGTTTTGGCACTGTGAGCAGATGCCAGGTCGTGCTGAAAAATGAAATCTTCATCTCCATAAAGCTTTTCAGCAGATAGAAGCATAAAGTGCTCCAAAATCTGCTGATAGCTAGCTGCATTGACCCTGCCCTTGATAAAACACAGTGGACTAACACCCCAGACCATCACTGACTGTGGGTACTTGACACTGGACTTCAGGCATTTTGTCATTTCCCTCTCCCCAGTCTTCCTCCAGACTCTGGCACCTTGATTTCCGAATGACATGCAAAAGTTGCTTTCATCCGAAAAAAGTACTTTGGACCACTGAGCAACAGTCCAGTGCTGCTTCTCTGTAGCCCAGGTCAGGCGCTTCTGCCGATGTTTCTGGTTCAAAAGTGGCTTGACCTGGAGAATGCGGCACCTGTAGCCCATTTCCTGCACACGCCTGTACACGGTGGCTCTGGATGTTTCTACTCCAGACTCAATGCACTGCTTCCGCAGGTCCCCCAAGGTCTGGAATCGATCCTTCTCCACAATCTTCCTCAGGGTCCGGTCACCTCTTCTCGTTGTGCAGCGTTTTCTCCCACAGACTTCCCACTGAGGTGCCTTGATACAGCACTCTGGGAACAGCCTATTTGTTCAGAAATTTCTTTCTGTGTCTATCCCTCTTGCTTGAGGGTGTCAATAATGGCCTTCTGGACAGCAGTCAGGTCGGCAGTCTTACCCATGATTGCGGTTTTGAGTAATGAACCAGGCTGGGAGTTTTTAAAAGCCTCCGGAATCTTTTGCAGGTGTTTAGAGTTAATTAGTTGATTCAGATGATTAGGTTAATAGCTTGTTTAGAGAACCTTTTCATGATATGCTAATTTTTTGAGATAGGAATTTTGGGTTTTCATGAGCTGTATGCCAAAATCATCAATATTAAAACAATAAAAGGCTTGAAATACTTCAGTTGTGTGTAATGAATCTAAAATATATGAAAGTCTAATGTTTATCAGTACATTACAAAAAATAATGAACTTTATCACAATATGCTAATTTTTTGAGAAGGACCTGTAGGATGCACTAAGTTTATCAATAATGGGAAAGGTAGTGTTATACGAACAAAGGTGACTGCTAACAGCAACCACTATCTGGGTGTATGGGCAACTGCCAGTCTCAAACTCTGGATGTAAACTGCAGTAAAAACACTCACAAAAAAAAAAACCCTTAAATAAACATATTTGCTCCTCTGCTCCCTCAATTGTCATTCCTCTAAACGGAGGCTAACTCCAATTATAAGCGAATGCTGTCTCTCTGGCCAGAAAGAAAAAGATACTGTAGTGCAGTTTGTGCTTACTGTCAGCACCCACGAGTAAATGCACTTTCCTGAGAAAACTTGATTTAATGGCAAGTTTTCCCCAATGCATTCATTATTGTGCGCTACCAACAATTGGCGCAGTCTGCACGATTTTGTTATTTCTAGCTTGCCATACTTAGCGCTATGGCTGGCCTGCCCACATGCTGACATATGCGGAAGGTCTGAGAAACACCATGTTGATGATGCCAACATTAGGAAGAAATTGTTTGCTTGCAACTCCCTAGAGGAAGCCTCACTTGTAGGAGATCCTTGTTGATGGAGAAGAGGGTCAAATGGGTTTTATATGAGGTAAAAAGATCAAAAGGAAAGTGTTTCTTTGTGGAATAGCAGAGTCCCAAGTACTTGGTGAATGTCTGACAGATTGGGTTTGGTGGAGGCATACACTATTTTTGGTCTGATAAGCTAAAATGGTGGAAGGCCTTGAATGTTAACACTTTCACCATATTTGATGGACACTTATTGAAGTGATGCAGTTGTATTGATAACACCATACTGTTTAATCTAGGGCACAATTGTGTTTTTGGCACTAGTCTACTTTAGGAGACGCAGCAGGAATTCCCACATACTAGCGGCGCTCACTCACTTAAGAAACGAATTGCGCTGCTCCTGTGCAATGTAAGTGAATAAAAATTATAACATCTTGTAGCTGACAAATACACCTAACTAAATAAGAAAAAGCCTGATACTTACTGAGAACAAGCCGTCAGAGGGAGTTCCCTCCTTGTCGTCCATCTTGCATCGTAGTGCTCAGCCAGTCCTGGCTTCTCATTAGTTTCTTTGTTCCCGAGTTTAAAAAAAAAAAAAAAAAAAAACACTTGCGCCAGTACTCCACCTAGTGATGGAAAATGATATAACAGTAAAGGATCTAATATTAAATTATTATTAATTTAGTTTTTTTCTTAATTTATGAATTTATTTTTTTGGTGTATTTTAAACAAACTATTTGCTTTACTGGACTCTATTGAGCACTTGCTATGTGAATTACTAGTGCCCACTATTAGTAGCTGCACTTAGAGGGTGCCGGGGCCAGCCGCTATGCTATTTAGTAGTAAAGTTGGGGGGAGGGGGGGGGGGTGGAGTTAAGGTTTAGAGTTTAGGGTTAAGGAGGGGGGGGGGGGGGGAAGAGGTTAAGGTTTAGGGGGTTAAGGAGGGGGAAGGTTAAGGTTTTTAGTAGCCGCAGTACACCTAACCCTTAACCTCTCATTCCTAAGCTCTCCCCCACCTTCACCCCTAACCTCCCCACCTTAGCACTACGTGCCCTCTATTAAAAGTTGCAGTTTGCAAAGTGGGCAGCCCACGCTATTTAGCAGACGTGCAAATGATTCCAGTAAAGCAAAATATTAAAATACACAAATAAAAAAAATAATTAAAATACATAAATTACATATAAAAGAAAACAAAACTTAAAATGAATAATAATAATTTAATATTATATCCTTTACTTTTATTTTCCACCACTAGGTGGAGTGCTGGAGCAAGTTCTTTTTTTTCCCCTCAGGAACAAAGGAAGCACTCAGAAGCCTGGGATGACGACAAACTACAAGTCAAGATGGCCAACGAGAAAGGAACTTTGCTGATCCGACAGCTCTCTCTCGGTAAGTATCAGGTTTTGGGGTTTCTTTACACATTTCATTGGTAAATTTGTCAGCTATAAGCTGACATAATTTGTATTCAATAACATGGCACGGTAGCGATGCAATTTGTTTCTAAAGTGAGTAAGTGGAGCTAGTCTATGGGGATTTCCGCTGGGTCCCCTAAAGTAGACTAGTGCTATGTTGTTTTTTTTCTGTGGCATTGCATATGCCTACCTGCTTGCATTGCACAGAAAGAAAAATGGTTGCACTGTGTTCTTGATGAAAGATGGCAGAGTCTGCCCGCTATAGTAGACACAAGATAAACCCACACTTTCCCTTTAAAGATGCATACTCTTTACCATAAAGACGTAAAAGTTAATTGCTGTAAATTTAAATGCAGGGTGCACAGTGCTGCAATTTAGTTTTTTGCTTGATAGAATCCAGAAAAGACACAAGCATTCACAGCCGTACGGAGATAAGAACACTGAGAATTCCTGTAAACCACTGTATCGTTGCTATGGATGCAAGGAAGAATAATTAAAATTGTTCAGCCTGTCAAAAAAATAACAGTTCATAATACCGAAGAGAGAAAAAAAAAATCAGTAGCAAATTCCAAAATTGTGGTTTTGTTCATTTTTATAGCAATGTTTTCACAAAATCAGATATAACAATTCAGAAGATAAAGTTGTGCATAAAATGTACTAAGATCTACCTACCTTTTCCATTGCTACTGGCTTCTTAAAATGCTGAGACTGTTTTTCCAATTTTCCTACATTTGCTTCCCCTCCACCAATTTCACAAGGAAAATACTGTACATCTCAGATTAAAAAAAAGTGTTTATTAGTTTGATATACAGTTAGGTCCATTAATATTTGGACAAAGACAATTTTTTTTCTAACTTTGGTTCTGTACATTACCACAATGAATTTTAAAAGAAACGCCTCAGATGCAGTTGAAGTGCAGACATTCAGCTTCAATTCAGTGGGGTGAACAAAACTATTGCATAAAAATGTGAGGCAACTAAAGCATTTTTTTTAACACAATCCCTTCTTTACAGGGGCTCAAAAGTAATTGGACAATTTAAAGGATACCTGGGGTGACGTGTATCTACAGTGCCTAGCACACAAATAACTGTACTGTGTTTCCTTTTTTCTTTCTCTGCCTGAAGGAGTTAAATATCAGGTATGCAAGTGGCAGTTCCTATCTGGGTCAGGACTGAGACTACAGTGTGACCCTCACTGATAAGAAATTACAACACTATCCTAGCAGAAAAATGGCTTCTGAGAGAAGGAAAGAGTTAAAAAGGGTCAATAGTTCATAGATTTTAGCTCTGGCATACTTCAGTAAATGTGTAATTGAACAAAAACAACAGTAACAACTTGAAAAGTAGGTTTAAATATAAAACTGTGGAAGATCTTAAAAATGTCATTTTTAGGAGAAGGAAGATAGATACAATTGTTTATTTCATTTATTTTTTCAACTAGTATGTCCTTTAAATAACTGGAAAAAAATGTTAATTTCTAATACTTGGTTGAAAACATGTTTCTGGCAATGAGAGCCTGAAGTCTTGAACTCGTGGATATCACCAGATGCTGGGTTTCCTCCTTTATACTGCCTTGCCAGGCCTTTGCTGCAGCAGCCTTCAGTTGCTGTTTATGGGCCTTTTTGTCTGAAGTTTATCCCTTAAGTGAAATGCATGCTCAATTGGGTTAAGATCACTTGACTGGGTTGGCCATTCAAGAATTTTCCACTTTTTTGCTTTAATAAAACTCTGGGTTGCTTTGGCTGTGTTTTGGGTCATTGTCCATATGTATAATGAAACTCCGTCCACTTGATTTGATTGCATTTAGCTGGATTTGACCAGACAGTATGTCTCTGAACACTTTAGAATTCATTAGGTTGCTTCTGTCCTATATCATCAATAAACACTAGAATCCCAGTGCCACTGGCAGCCATGCACGGCCAAGCCATCACACTGCATCCACTGTGTTTTACAGATGATGTGGTATGCTTTGGATAATAAGCTGTTCCATGCCTTTCCCATACTTTTTCTTGCCATCATTCAGGAATAGGTTGATCTTGGTTTTGTCTATCCAAAACATGTTTTTCCAGAACTGTACAAGCTTTTTTTATATGCTCTTTAGCAAAGTTAAATCTAGCCTTTGTATTCTTGAGACTTATGAGTTGCTTGCACCTTGCAGTGCATCCTCTGTATTTACGTCCATGCAGTCTTCTCTTTATGGTAGACTTGGATATCGATACGCCTACCCCCTGGAGAGTGTTTTTCACTTGGTTGGCTGTTGGGAAGAGGTTTCTCTTCACCATGGAAATGAAAATCATAATCATACACCACCATTATTGCTGGGAGGGAGGAGGCGTCCCAAGAATGTGATGTGTGGAAGGGATAATGTCAGCTGGATAAAACATAAGGCTTACCTCTTAAAGAAGGGGGTAGTCCATATAGATGAACACAATTTTTAATAGAAACCAGACACTTGAATGATAACGTATTTTGCGGACCAGTGTTCTCCCCAGGCTCTTTTAGCCGGGTGCTCCACCCGGCTAATTTTGGTGAGCACCCGGCTGTCATCGGCTCACCTTCTCTGCATTCTCTCATCTCGCCCCACCCAGCTACTTTATCATGCCACCCGGCTGGAGAAAATTTCTGGGGAGAACACTGCGGACCACAGTCCGCTTCCTCAGATCAAATAACAAAAAGTGGCTTAATACTAGCGTTTTGCAAGCAGGGAGCGCCTCTATGACAAGGTAATATAAAATTGTAATGGTATGGTACAGAACCAAAATTAAAAAGGTTGTCTTGTCCAAATATTTATGTACCTAACTATAAGTGTTTCTTTATGTGCCTTGAGTGTTGTTAGATCTTGCCTAAAAGGCTGTGCTGGCAAAAGGTTTGAGACTTGGGAGCCTGGTACATTTAGGCCACATTATAACCACAAAAAAATGGCACCATGCTATGAAGATACAGTGGGCGCATCACTTCTTTCCATAGAATAAAACCATTGGCCACGTCACAACCATGTGTAAAAACATTACACTTAAGAGATAATTTTTTTAAGCATTCTAAAACAATTTTATTTGTGGGGATTTGACAGAATTTACCTGCCTGGAGTACAAAATTGGTAGAAACTGCCCTGAATCCACTGATCACAACTTTAGAGGCTACATTGCCCTTTCAAGGGGTCTGGAGGATAGATGATTGGAGCAGTAACTTCAAGGTATATCTTCAGGATCCCAACCTCATTGTATGGAAAGCTCATTCCTTTAAATGATAGGGATTTGGATATAAAAACAAGAGGGATAATCTCCTTATTCATGTGGAAATTAGACTGGCACACAAGGCAAGCCTAGAGGGAGATGTACAGCTGCCTTGTTAATGTATAACTACGGTAGGTAAGGTGGTGTGGCCGACAAGCCTGCCAGATCGGACACCCACTAGATAGCAGTACAGGTGACCAGATAAGACAATTTTTAAGAAAGATTACAATAAGGTCCTTTTACCAAGGGTTCAAAGTGGCCCTTTGAGCATCAACAGCACTTGGTTCAGGATCCAGGACAGAAGTGTTTGTAGCAGTTTTGGCTTCAGGCCAGCCTAAAGAAAGTTCAGCACTCTGGCTCTAAAGTAGATGCTAGTTTAGGATAGTCCCCACCAATGGTAATTGTTGAAAGAGGATGACATTTTGCCTCTTTTCTGAATGGATGTACAGCATGTGTAATTTCATAGCCAAGCCATCAATTTCAGCAACTGAACACATGTGGATATCAGGCTCTATGCCAGATTATGTTTTCCATCGCTGGCTGAGTATACGTTGCATTAGATGTGGTTACCAAGTAATGCATGGGCAAACTGGGGCAATAAAAATTCTGAGAACCCCTTTCCACCTGACGGAATTATGAGATGACAGGCAATTGGGGGGGAGGGGGAAGGATGCACAGGACATTGAATTGTGTCTATACAGTTCTTAAGGCATCAGGAACAGTCTTCCCCCATGGCTCTGTCATGATAGATACTAGAGGTAATGAACGAAGTCGAGATAAAACCGTTGACCATCTCTGTATGCAAGGACTCCCATCATTGCTGCAGGACCCTGCTGAGGGAATGGGGTCTCTGTTAGAGAGTGTAGATTTTTTTTGAGATATGTCAGGAGAGGCAGAACCCTGGAGTCCCTCCTCCATCTGAGGCATGGCTGTGGGGCTACCATATGCGCTTACAGACATGTTCAAGTTAATCAGTGCATTATTATGATTATTTATATAGCACTGACATCTTCCGCAGTGCTGTACAGAGTATATTGTATTGTCACTTAAACTGTCCCTCAGAGGGGCTCACAATCTAATCCCTACCATAGTTATAATGTCTATATTTGTATCATGTAGTGTATGTATAGTAGTCTAGGGCCCGGAGGAAACCCAAGCAAACACTGGGAGAACATACAAACTGTGGAGATAGTGCTCTGGCTGCCCACATTTGAATGCATCCGCGGCGCGGACCACATGGTGATGATTGACAGTGGCACTTTGCGCAGGCGCAGTAAGGCCGATCTCGCGGTCGGCCGCTGCACCACGCGGTGAGCCCGGGACGGCAGCAGAGCGGTCAGCGTGGGACAGTCGGCTGCGAGGGGCTGGAGAAAGCCCCAGGTGAGCAAACCTCATTTGTAACTTTTGCCTGATAACTCCTTTAAGAATGGTTAAATGCTGTGAAATGCTTAACGCTCTGTTCCCACTTAGGTGAATTTGCAGCATTTACCCGCATGTGAATTAGGACAAGGAGATGCAGCCCATAACCAGTTGAGGACCACAGGATTACACCCCCCTAGTGACCAGGCTAAATTAGCACTCTGCAGCTTTAACAGCTCGCTGCAGGGCCATACAAATTAGCACATAAATTATTTTCACCTCCTTTTGTTGCCACCAACAGACTTTTGTTGCCACCAACAGAGCTTTCTGTTGGTGGCATCTGATTGCTGCTAAGACATGTAGCTTTTTTTAAAAATTCATTTTATTGTTTTTTTTTTATAAAAATCGCTTAATTTATTCAAATTTATCCCTCCCTTCCCCCCCAAAATCCAATCGTAGAGATCACTTCTCATAGGCATCAGCTTATGACAGTGATTTGTTTTCCTGCAACTTAAGGGGACAGCTCAGTGACAGAGCTGTCCCTAGTACAGCGCTGCAGTAGATCACAGCACTTTATCACAGCGCTTTATATGTAAATAAACTGTTTTTTTTTCTTCGTCTAACAGCCTGCTGCCCGCGATCGCAGGCAGGCGGGCTGATCTCGGAGCGCTGACCCGTCAGTCAGCGGGGATGTGCGACCGCCGCTAATCTCCGCCCCTAGGACTTGATGCTGATCGGCATTAGGCGGTCAGGGAAGGGTTAAATCAGTAGGCTGCCATCTAATAAGTGTGTACCACGCATATGATACATTGATAAAATAGAGTACAGTATAAAGAATAACTCAGAAAAATACATTCACATGCTCACTTACAATGTGCACAATAAGACAACAACTTTATAAGGAAATATCACAGTATTTGATTACTCATCACTCTCTAGATAAAAAAATGCAGCTTAATTGTGAGGTTATTCGCATTTTTCATGTGATTTCAGTTTTTCAGTTGTGTGACAGTCATTTTTTTTTTGGGGTGCGCACATAAATGGCCACTTTCTGCCGCCTATGGGCGGTGGGGAAGTGGTTAAAGCAAATCTGAAACGAATATAAACTTATGAAAAAATAAATTGCATGTGCAGTATGGGTAATAAATAGAACCTTAGTAGCAAAGAAAAAAGTCTCAATTTTTATTTTCAGTTATATAGCTGTATTTGTAACATTGCATCAGACTTTCACAGTTGCATTTTGGAATCCACACTCAGTATTTTAAGAAGTAAAACAAGCAGAGCTAATGACCCTTTGAACGTACCTGTAGCAAAAACCTTATCTCAAGCTGTCTCTCAATGTTTCTTGGGTGTTTAAGCTCTTAAGAAAACAGGTCTGAGTGGAATGGAAGGTCACAGAAGCTCTATTGCATACATAACAACTCAAGTTGTTTAACTCTTCCTGTACTGGAAAACAACATGAAACTCTTTTGCTACTAGTGTTCTATTTCTTATCCATACTACACATACAATTCTTTATCTTATAAGTTTATTTTCACTTCAGATTTGTTTTGATGGGTGAGTTTGCTTGTTGATTGCATCAAGTGACTACTTAACAGCTGCAATGCTACCTACTCTGTGCAGTTTATAGTCATGTAGGAATATTGGAGCAAATGGGGTGTTCTTGGGCCAGATGCCCTCTGGAGGAATTTATTTTTATGGTTGGAAAAAAAAACTGCCATTTCTGCTTACAGGCTCCTTAAAGAAAACCTGAACTGAAAATTAAAAGTCAAAATAAACATGCACAAGTCATACTTACCTATCTCTTTCTCCTCTCCTGCGTCCTGTTCGTCCACTGTGATCAATTAAATTCTCTGTCCTCCATTTTGAAAATGGCCATTACTCCATAACAGCTTTCTGGTCAGCACACAGTTAAACTGTAACATCGCCACTTGAGCCATAGGGAAACATGGACACATCAGTTCTCCTCTCAGCTGTAACTGACAGCAACTGATATATTTCAGTTCTGACAAAATGTTGTCAGAACTGGAAGGGATCATTGTCAGAAGAAAATGGTGAGCTTCTGAGAGGAACTGATGCCAAGGTAACTATGTAATGTTCATTTGAAGTTACCTCATGTGTTTATTTAAAATAATTTTACTCAGTACAGGTTCCCTTTAAGATTTGCAGAGCAAGCTGCATGCTGTAATAAAAAAATAATTTTAACATTAAATTACAATCAATGTTTGTAGCACTAACATACAACGTAGCAATTTAAGTGCAGGTGGATTATCAATTTTATGTGCTTATCATATCCAAGTTACACTTAACAGCAGTATTATTGTTGTTGCTGTCTTAAAGAGAATCTGTACTCTAATATTCTTACAATAAAAAGCATACCATTCTATTCATTATTTTCTCCTGTGCCCCTCTGTGCTGTTTCTGCCACTCTCTGCTGCAATCCTGGCTTGTAATTAACAGTTTTAGGCAGTGTTTACAAACAAACTAACCAGCTTCTAATAGGCTCAGCTAAGCATAGTGTGTGAGTCATTCACAGTGTGCAGGGGGCCTGCAGAGGGTGTGTATCGCTTCTACCAATCACAAGCAGCCCTGCACATTCCACACAATCAATCCTTAGCCCAACAAACAGGACAGAGGAAAGATACATTGATTTATTACAGAGACAGTGCAGTTAGGAAAGACTGCAGTAAGCCAGAGCAGATTAGAACAGGCATAGGAACTTATAGGATAGAAGAACTAAGGCTGAAAAAATTGTTACAGAGTCTCTTTAAGAGAACACTAAATACCCTTTGTGACACCAAACCTGACTTGTCAACCTGTAGCAGATGTCAGAATTTGCTCTTTGCAAAAACTAATTCCAGTCACTGAAAAGAGAAAAAAAACATTCGGTCCAGGTAATACAGTTACTGCATGTGTTTTCAGCTACTATTATGCTATATAAACTATATGGTACAATCAATCACCACATGTCTTCCATTGTCCTTGTAAATCAGAAGTCATCTTCTCACTGAAGGCAATAGGATTGTTAAAAGTCAGATAACTGCGATCAGGCTGTATGAGCTCACCATGCATTCAGATGTATGCATTAACCCCAAATACAGTTTACTGAAAACAAAAACAACAATAAGTATAAAAACAAACTGTTTTATTCCCTAGCTCTGAGGGACAGCCGGAATTCAAATGGGTCAGAACATATCTACACGGTAAAATATGACAGTCTACAATTAAAAATGCCAATAAAATAAGTCACTCTACAGCTAAAAAGGCGTTTAAAAGTGCCAAATAAAAAAACCCTCTCTCAGAGAAGCATTACCGATGGTTGTCTGTCACAAAAATTCTTCCATCTTCACGCAAGGATGACTGTCTTTCTGTTTCAATTTGTGAAAATAGCAGGAGATGTCCACAGAGAAGAAAAAATGTCCCATCACTAATATCTGAAAGAATGTTTTTCTTCCAACCAAAAAAGACAGCAAGCATAGTTTTACTGTATCGGCATTAAAAATAAACATGTTATCCTTTAAAAAGTCGCAGACTATTTCATATATTACAGGCAAGTCTGTAATTAAACATTGAGCACAAGAGGAAAAAGGAAAAAATAAAAATTAACCAAACAGAAAAAAAAAGCGCTGAGGAAGAACCCTAGAATACGACATGTTCACGAGAATATCCCGTTTATATAGTCACTGGAATGGATCAGTCCTTATTAATTAGGAACTTCATGATGGTAACAGAGTAGTTTTCAATAGTCAGGTAGGCAGCTCACAGGAGCTCTGAGATGGCACCACCTCCTGAAATTAAACAACACAGAGATGGGAAGTCAAATGAAAGTAGAGTGCAAATACAATGGCAACAGGGATGAAGCAGCAAAGCGAATTATGAGCTAGTTCTGCTAGCAGCGTACACAATAAAAACAGGAAGCCAAGAAATACAGTGAAACACAGAAACCTTAGTGGGTTTAGAAGGGCAGTTACGTCAACGTCTAAAGCAATGAAATGGTAACCAGAAGAGAGCCCCTGCAAAATGCAGAATAATGCTACTGCGACATGCCTGAAGTCTTCACGGTTCATCCTTTAAATTGGTTCCATGGCAGATAAGTTATGCTGATACGTTATTTATTGGTTCAAAACAACATTCACCATTTGATCTTTACAACACCTCATCTGAGCTAATCATTTCATACAGTTATACAGTTATAACATAAAGCAAGAACATTTCAGTTCACAAACATACCATACTGGTGGGGTGCATTATCTAGCAGCTCCTTACCCTCAGACACTCCACAGCAAAAGTCCATACTACCATCACCACATTACAGTAGCAATAATGAAAGTGCGGCTCTCTTGAACCTGGACCCACCCAGTATTTAGATAATTTCATATTAATGGGAAAATCCACGTTTTTCTTCTTTAGTCTTTAGTAGAATAGATGTGGTTGAAACAATAATCCCCAAAATAACTTCTTGGTAGATTTAATACATGCCAACTTATCAGGATTCATTGTCAGGGGGATATCTTCACACTGGTGTCTCCAATAGATATAATAAGCTAGCATTTTACTTTACTTCCAGCATGAACAAAAAAGCAGTTAACCAGATATGGAAGCTATTGTATTTTAATCAGAAACAGACACTGCTAAGCAATCTAGCTAATATGTTTGTGCATTACCTAGCAAATATTCAAAAATATGTTACTAGGTTCCTTTTAGTTATGCCAATCACTTTTGAACTACAAAGTGGTACTACTGGGCCAGAACAGAAACAAAGCCAAACACATGCATATGCTGATTATTTGACCAGCCATGGTAAACTACCAAGATCCACTCTATGCCAAAAAGGTAAACTGCCATGACACCATGTCATCTACCATCTACTGGCGAATAGGGAAAAAGGCAAATGTGTCAAAAGTGTACTTATACATACCCCCCCCCCCCCCCCCAAAAAAAAAAGGTTCCATGTTGTCGCATAGTCAATATTTGGTATCTACCCTACACAAGTTCTCTTTCTCTTCTGTCTTCTCAATGGTCAAATAGCTGACAGTGCAAGTGCAGATCCTCTTGTGGAGAATTTGGTCATAGCTGTAGTTATCATGAGCAAGGACATATGGAGCCTTGTTGTTTATTTTTCTGAAGCTCAGCAATGTGATTGTTCCCACTCAAATTTGCCTGCATCCTGCTACTACTAACCAAAGGATCACCAGAGAGCACTGAAAGTCATTTTTAAGAGGAACTTAACCAATGATTGAACGTGATACTAATCAGTAGCTGGTACCCCATTTCCCACAAGTAATCTTTACCTTTTCTTGTCTGTATAGCTGATATTGTGGTGAAACCCCTCCCACAGTGTGATGTCTGTGAACCTCGCTGCATTGTGGGATTGCTAAGCAAGCAACATTTCCCTCTGCGCAATATCTCCCTCTGTCCATACAGATCACCTGGTAGGACTAATTATGTCACCACCAGTGATAAATTTCAAGGTAAATCAAGGAGAAGAAATATTGTACATTATTATTTTTACTGCAGTGCCTCTTTAAGGAGGGTACATTCTAAGTAGTATTAACCTTAAACTACATATTCAGTGTTGTAGCAAAGTTAATTCATTCTTTGAAAGCGGTATCGTCACCATAAAAATCAAATTTCAACAGCAACTGGTCTGAGTGTATTAAGTGATAAAGATGCTAATCCTGCATTCAAAACTTTCAAAACGTTTTCTGCTGTTATGATTTGGAGTTATCACATACTTAACCTCCCTGGCGGTAAGCCCGAACTGAGTTCGGGCTATGCCGCCGGGAGGCACCGCTCAGGCCCCGCTGGGCCGATTTGCATAATTTTTTTTTTGTTACACGCAGCTAGCACTTTGCTAGCTGCGTGTAACCTCCGATCGCCGCCGCTACCCGCCGATCCGCCGCTATACGCGTCGCCGCAGCCGCCCCCCCCCCCCCCAGACCCCGTGCGCTGCCTGGCCAATCAGTGCCAGGCAGCGCCGTGGGGTGGATCGGATTCCCCTTTGACGTCACGACGTCGATGACGTCGGTGACGTCATCCCGCCCCGTCGCCATGGCGACGGGGGAAGCCCTCCAAGAGATCCCGTTCTTTGAACGGGATCTCTTGAGCTCTGATCGCCGAAGGCGATCGGAGGGGCTGGGGGGATGCCGCTCGGCAGCGGCTATCATGTAGCGAGACATTGTCTCGCTACATGAAAAAGAATTTTTTTTTTAAAAAAAAAACGTATTTGCTGCCCCCTGGCGGATTTTAATAAACCGCCAGGGAGGTTAAGGAGCACTGGCCCTTTAGTAGTCGGTGCCAAAGAATTGCATGCTGGGGGTTCTTTTTATCTATAATGTATTCCTCCTCTTTCCTTTATTTCCCTGCCAGCTGCTTATCTGAATCCTAATCCCCTACTCACTTGTGTTTACAAGCAAGGCTAAGGCTCAACACACACCATACAATCTTGATTGTTCAATCTTACCACTTCCATGTAGTATAAGAGCTTATCCAATCAATCATTCAAGGTATTTTCAATCTGTTGGCCCTTATACTAAATAGATTTGGTAAATTTGTACAACCAAGATTGTATGGTGTGTGTTGAGCTTAAGGCGACTCAGCGATTGGAGGAGACAAGAAAAAAAGTAAAGGGCAGAAATGACATCACGAGTTCGCTTTAACTGTGGGCAAAAGACATGGCCCCCACCACTAACAGAATTCTCGTCATTTACTATATAACATTCACTGAAATCAAAACGTGGACAGTATAATACATGTGTTATGTAAGTAGATCAAGTATTTATCTACTTATATATGTGTTTTTTTCCCTGGCATAGTATGGATGATCCTACTGCTTGAAGCTGTCACAGCCAAACAAAGCAATTTATATAGAAATCCCAAACAAGAGCTGAATGTAAAAAGCCTGGTTGCTCTAGCAGCAGTCAGGGGGTTCCTGAGAGAGCTGCAACATCAGTAGTCCTTAGCCAAATAGAATTATTTTTTCCCTATGAGGTTTCTGAATGGCCAATCACAGGGCAGTAGATTTGCATACAAACATGCTGAAAATTTAAATTTAGGGTTGTTTTGTATGCACTCACCTCCGTTATAGCATTTCAACTATGCAGTTCTGCTTTGTGAGAGAGAGAATAAAGGCAAAGAAACAAGCCATACTGTAGTTCCCGATAAGTGCAGAAAACAGCTTTTGCAGTGGGCAACAATATAAACCCTCAATATCATCTGCTGTCACTTTATAAAAAAATGCATGCAATCTTGAGAGTGGGAGTAGCCCAATAATAGCATTGCTGAGCAGCTGTCTCTTTCGCTAGGTCTACCAGAGGGACAAATGTAGAAATTAAAAGCTAGCATAGTAATGTGGGGATAAGCTGATGAACTGTAAACCTGACCTGAGAAATGTATTACAAACAGTAACATCTTTAACATAATGAATCACTGCCTTTATACTGGAAATATACAGTATTTTCCAACTTTTCTGTTGTGGCAAACCTCAGTTGCATGTCCATTGAGCTTGATCCCACTACTAAATGCCACAAGTAAAAACAATAAAAATAAAAGATACACTTTAACATAGTGCATTATAAAAAAAATGTGATTCTGAAATGGGATATAAGAAAAGTGTAGGATATCTGCAGCACAACTCCTGTCATTTGCGCTAACATTATGATTTAGTATTTATATAGCGTCGACATCTTCCACAGCGCTGTACAGAGTATATATTGTCTTGTCATTTAACCGTCCCTCAGAGGAGCTCACAATCTAATCTCTACCATAGTCATATGTCTATATCGTGTAGTGCATGTATCATAGTCTAGGGCCAATATAGGGGGAAGCCAATTAACCTATCTGTATGTTTTAGGGATGTGGGAGGACACCGGAGATCCTGGAGGAAACCCACGCAGACATGGGGAGATCATACTAACTCCGTGCAGATAGTGCCCCAGCTGGGATTCGAACTGGGGACCCAGTGCTGCCAGACAAGATGATCTCTGATAATCAGCGCACACCTAAATCTGACTACATCACAGGTGTCACCTCCAGTCCTCGAGGACCACATCCATGCTAATGTTTAGGAAGGAAGGACTGAGAAAAAGTGCGTTTTTTGCACTACAAGGACAAAAACAGGAGGTTTAAGCAGTGCTTTGGAATTGCCTGTGTGTTCAGTAAGCAATGTGACTGTAGTGTACGGTTAGTTTTTTGCAATCTAGAAAACACCATAACTCCAGGCGCCCACTAGTGATCGTGACTTGCAATAGCTCAGAGTTTTTGCTAGCGTTTTGTAAACTGATTTTTTTGTGGGTGGTTCAGGCAGTCGGGTCGCTTTTATATAGCAATAGAAAAACAATTTAGCATATTTTGTACTGGAGTAAAATCAATCCAAAAATACTGCAGAGCCTTCGATTGTGATTTGCCTAATTGCAATCGCTCTTGTGGGTTTTGACTTTCATTAGCATATTGCTTTTTGGGATTGCCAACGATCATCGGCAGTCCCAAAACTCTGCTAAATATCACTTTAGTAGGCTAACCAAATAGGTTTTCTGACAGGAAATTAAGAATCTTAGAAACTACCCCAGTTTCTGCCCCAAGTGATGTCTCAGTGACAGAAGGTGAGAGGAAAACACAATTTATGATGCAAGTCCTTGATACAGATCACCACAATAGACTGAATACTAAATAATAGCAAGAAGATGGTACTTGTTGAAAGCAGCAGTTTTTTGGCTTTGTTGCTTGGTTACTGCATAGCTGAATGCACTGTAGTAGGATATCAGTCACTTGACTATACAATAACTGAACGTTGGGGCGATTTAGGGTCTATTAATTTGGGAGAAGGAGGGTTAAAGCATTAGGAACTAGTTTTGTTAGTAGAGGAGATTAAGGTTAAGTAATTGAATGGTGAAGAGGATAGTTAAAGATGAAGGGGATAGTCGACTGACAGGAATAAGAAACGAAAACTCCAATTAAGGCTCCATCTCAAAGCCAAATCATAAGACAAGCACTTGCGCTTTACTGAAATTCCAAGTTTTGAATTTAGCTAGCAATTAACTCATCCAACACTACAAGCATAAGCACCTCCCAATTTGGGCAACACACAACAATTACCAGAGGTTCTCATTTTTCATCACATTATCCAAAACACAGAATTTAATGTTCTGATGCCTGCATTAATACAACTCGGACATCCCCTGCAGCAGTTACACAGTATATAGTCGTGTCACTAACTGTCCCTCAAAGGAGCTTACAATCTAATCCCTACCAGTTATATATTTCTATTATATTCTAAGATCTATTTTTGGGGGAACCAATTAGTATGTTTCTGGGATGTGGAAGGAAACTGGAATGTCTGAAACAAAAGCAACGCAAACGCAGGGAGAATATATAAATTGCAAACAAATGGAGGGCGGGCCCAGATTCAAATCTGGGATTCTAGCAATACAAGATGGAAGTGGATGCACTTGCTTATGCACTACACTTCAATTCCACTACATAAGGTAATAAAAGTAAAATGAATTAAAAGTGTTAAACAACTGCTCATATATTGGTAATATGCAACTATAAAAGGTGCTGCACACATAGTACAAGTATTACATATGCAATAACAAATGTAATTTTTAAAGGAACAAAAAAATACTGACAGCCTTTACATAGGGGGAAAGTAAAACAAAATACACTGGACTCAGGAAAAGCAAGGACAATACTCCAGTCTTAAACCAAACACTGTGGGAAGGCGAGTCGCATAACACTTCTGCTTATGGACATCGTAGTTCATGTTAATACAGCACAGCTACTTTAGGCATAAGAAAAATGCTCGAGTTTAAAATAAATCTCTGTTCTGGCTTGATTATCTTATACTCTTCCTGACCAAACCCCAACAGGTCAGGCTAAAATACTATTACTTCTATGGAAGTAAGATGAAGGTCATAAAGCATAAAATGTATATTTGTTTACCTGCATGCTTTCCTTTAGGGCTAAAAAGCATTATGATGATTTGAATAAAGGCACCCACTTGGACTGAATGGTTTAAGAGGAGCGTGCAAGGATACGGTATCTGTGGGAAGCCAGGGGCACAGGAAGCAGAAGTGATATCTGCGTAGTACCACCCTTACCTGTCAGCACTAGTGGCAGCTCATTCGGAGCTTTGCCTTTCACTGCAGCATCCAGAGGCATGCCTCTGTCACCCTTGCAGCTTTTCCCTTTAAACGGAGAGTCTTTTTCTTTACCTTTAGTTCCTTTAGGCCGTCCTGACTGCTTCTTCTTGGATTTACTGTCTCCTTTCATGCCCAGTAGTGGATGAACTTCTGCCAAAGCAAAAGTTGATAAACAAGAAAAAAAACAATTTTAAAACGAGAAAACACAAAAAAGAGCCAAACTTGCTAACATGGTAGCAAGAATATTATTCAAAAACACAATCTAATCAGTTATTAAACTTCATGCAAATCTTCTTTTCGGTGATGACAATTTTGCTCCAAAAAGTCTAGGGCGAGTGGAAAGAGGCACGCTAGCCATATCCCATCTCAAAAGGCAGTACAGGACAACAGGCCATTGCTATAATGTGCCTGCCTTCCTCCAGAAGCCATTGGTTCTTAAAGATGTCATAGCTAAAGTTTAAGGGGAATTTCAAGTACACCTGAACAGAGAGATATGGAGGCTGCCATATTAATTTCCTTTTAAGCAATGCCACTTGCCTGGCTGTCCTGCTGATCTCCCTGGCATCAGTATTTCTGAATCACACTCCTGAAACAAGCATGTGGCTAATCCAGTCAGACTTCAATCAGAAGCACCTGATCTGCATGCTTATTCAGGTTCTATAGCTAAAAGTATTGGAGGACAGGATCAGCAGGACAGCCAGGTAATCTGTTTAAAAGGAAATAAATGTCAGCTTCCAGATCCCTCTCTCTCAGTTCAGATGTGTTTTAAGAGAGTATTGGGGCTCTGAAACTGAATGAAGGCCTGGTGGGTGTGAGGATCTGTGGGTGGTCTTAACAGAGAAAAGGAAAGAAAACAATGGTAAACTGGCTTTAGAATATAAAATTTCTTATTTCCTTCTTAAATAGAAGAATGAAACATTCACCATCATTAGGCACTCCTTGCAATTCAATCATGGTTGTCTTTGGCTTCTTCTTTGGTGGTGGCTGGCCTCCCTCCGAGGTAGGTGGACGCTTCTTCTCTCCTCCAGTTCCATCCTCCGTAAGTGACATTTGAACTGTGTCAGGAGGTGGTCCATAAGGGTTCTCCTCTGGGTCTTCTACCTCAGGAGCAATAGGAAGGTACAGCAGTGCCTTGATATCTTCTAGTTCTTCATCGCTGCAATCAAATTAAACGGTCTACATTACAAGCTTCTGAGACAGTTCAGGTCTCTTTGCCCGACATGATAAAACAAAACTATTTAATCTGTACCAAACAAACAAAAAATTAGGTGGTATTATTTTTATTGATTTATAAAGCTCCAGCATATTCCGTGGTGCTGTTAAAACTATCTAAATAAAAAAAGCCCATCTAAAAGAAGTAACATACTGCAAGAGAAAAAAAAATATGCATAAGTATAAAATTGTACCTTAACCACTTACTAACAAGCTGACTTATAAAAACGTCCTGCTAGAGCCTCTTAACGGCTCCAGGACGTTTTTATAAGTCAAACAGTGCTGCTGCCGATGTGCACATGCGCGCTCCCGTGCGTGCACGTGAAAATAGTGGGGAAAAAAGCACCATAGAAAAAAAATACACCTTTATTTCCAAATTATATATTGTCACCATACTTTGTACTAGGGACATAATTAAAATCTTGTGATAACCAGGACAAATAGGCAGATAAAATGTGTGGGTTTTATGCACGGTAGCAGTGTTTATATTACAACTATAGGGAATGAAATTGGAGAAATAGTGTATTTTTTCATTTTTTCCTTGTTTTTCCCTTTAAAATGCCTAGAAAATAAAGTAATTTCTGAAAACAAATATCAACCCCAAAAAGCCCAATTGGTGGTGAATAAAACAAGATATAGATCATTTCATTGTGATTAGTAGCAATTAAAGGGAAGGTTCAGGCACAGGCATAATAAAAATCCAAATCCACTTACCTGGTGCTTCCTCCAGCCCGTGGCAGGCAGGAGGTGCCCTCGGCGCCGCTCCGCAGGCTCCCGGTGGTCTCCGATGGCCGACCCAACCTGGCCAGGTCGGGCCTCTTCTGCGCTCCATTCTGTGTTCCACGCCGGCGCGCTGACGTCATCGGACGTCCTCCGGGCTGTACTGCGCAGGCTCAGTAGTTCAGAGCCTGCGCAGTACAGCCCGGAGGACGTCCGATGACGTCAACGCGCCGGCGTGGAACGCACAATGGAGCGCAGAAGAGGCCCGACCTGGCCGCCGGCCTAGCCAGGTCGGCCACCGGGAGCGTGCGGAGCGCACCTCCTGCCTGCCACGGGCTGGAGGAAGCCCCAGGTAAATGGATTTGGAATTTTTTTTTTATGCCTGTGCCTGAACCTTCCCTTTAAGCTATTGGCAAATGTAAGGGATGAGCACTGAAAGGTGAAAATCGCTCTTGTCCGTTAGGGTAAAACCCGCTTTAGGGTGAAGTGGTTAAAATTAGAATTCTTAATTTAAAACTTAAGTTAAGCAATGACAAGGGTTTGACATATACAAAGCCTGAATGGCATATCCTTCAGCTGTAACTAATACAAATTGCAACTTCAGCTGCCATCCTACCTAGCATCTGTCTGTCTCTCTTTTCCAATAAAGACATATGGTTAGTGGGCAGCAGTGTCAGTACAATTTTATCTAGTGATGTGGTGATGATCTATAATTGAACATCTGCTAATTTCAACCTTCCTTTCATGAAGTGACTATCATTGCTATGCAATAGGGTTGAGATATGTGTAGCTCTGCAGCTCAGAATCGAAATTACGAGTTCAACTTGCTGGCCGCGGCAGTAATTTTGATTCCGAGTGGCAGAGCTAACCATAGCTTAACCCTACTGAGCATGTCGACTCCTCTTAAAGTGGACCTGAACTCAAGTCAGCTCTGCTCTGAAAGCTACCCACCAGCATAATAACCTTTAAAGGGAAGGTCCAAGCAAAAAAAAAACAAAACGAGTTTCACTTTCCTGGGGCTTCTACCAGCCCCATGCAGCCATCCTGTGCCCTTGTAGTCACTCACTGCTGCTCCAGTCCCCCGCTGGCAGCTTTCTGACCTCGGAGGTCAGGGCCGAATTGCGTACATTTTTACACATTCCCGCTAGTGCAGGAACATTAACACATACATTTTTACGTGTTAGTGGTGCAACGCGTACATTTTTGTTCCTGCACTAGCTGGAATGCCTAAAAATGTATGCAATGTGGCCCTGACCTCCGAGGTCAGAAAGCTGCCAGCGGGGGACTGGAGCAGCAGTGAGTGACTACAAGGGCACAGGATGGCTGCATGGGGCTGGTAGAAGCCCCAGGTAAGTGAAACTCATTTTTTTTTTTTTTGCTTGGACCTTCCCTTTAAACAAAAATATTTCTTTTTTTACAGCGAATACAAATCCTGCAATAAATCTGCACAGTTTCTACTTCCTGATTCATGGAAGCAGACGTATTGTTTACAGTCTGTACTTTCAAATGGGCTTATCTGCCATAGGCAGACATGTAACACAGGGAGAGATCAAATTACAATTAGTGATTAGAGACAAATGAGGGGGAATTTCACAAGCTAAACACTTTAAATACATACAGGGTGCATTTCTGCTATGTTTTCCTTGTGTCCTGTGCAAGAGTTCAGGTCCACTTTAACCACTTCAGGACCACAGTCTTTTCGCCCCTTAAGGACCAGAGCCTTTTTCTCCATTCAGACCACTGCAGCTTTCACGGTTTATTGCTCGGTCATACAACCTACCACCTAAATGAATTTTACCTCCTTTTCTTGTCACTAATACAGCTTTCTTTTGCTGCTATTTGATTGCTGCTGCGAGTTTTAGTTTTTATTATATTCATCAAAAAAGACATGAATTTTGGCAAAAAAATGACTTTTTTAACTTGCTGTGCTGACATTTTTCAAATAAAGTAAAATTTCCTATACATTTGAGCGCGAAAGTTATTCTGCTACATGTCTTTCATAAAAAAAAAACCATTCAGTGTACATTTATTGGATTGGGTAAAAGTTATAGCGTTTACAAACTATGGTGCCAAAAGTGAATTTTCCCATTTTCAAGCATCTCTGACTTTTCTGCGCACCTGTCAGGTTTCATGAGGGGCTAAAATTCCAGGATAGTACAAATACCCCCCAAATGACCCCATTTTGGAAAGAAGACATCCCAAAGTATTCAGTGAGAGGCATGGTGAGTTCATAGAAGATTTTATTTTTTGTCACAAGTTAGCGGAAAATGACACTTTCTGACAAAAAAAAGAAAAAAAAAAAGTTTCCATTTCTTCTAACTTGCGACAAAAAAAAATGAAATCTGCCACAGACTCACTATGCTCCTCTCTGAATACCTTGAAGTGTCTACTTTCCAAAATGGGGTCATTTGTGGGGTGTGTTCACTGTCCTGGCATTTTGGGGGGTGCCTAATTGTAAGCACCCCTGTAAAGCCTAAAGATGCTCATTGGACTTTTGGCCCCTTAGCGCAGTTAGGCTGCAAAAAAGTGCCACACATGTGGTATTGCCGTACTCAGGAGAAGTAGTATAATGTGTTTTGGGGTGTATTTTTACACATACCCATGCTGGGTGGGAGAAATATCTCCGTAAATGACAATTGTTTAATTTTTTTTACACACAATTGTCTATTTATAGAGATATTTCTCCCACTCAGCATGGGTATGTGTAAAAATACACCCCAAAACACATTATACTACTTCTCCTGAGTACGGCGATACCACATGTGTGGCACTTTTTTGCACCCTAACTGCGCTAAGGGGCCCAAAGTTCAATGAGTACCTTTAGGATTTCACAGGTCATTTTGAGAAATTTCGTTTCAAGACTACTCCTCACGGTTTAGGGCCCCTAAAATGCCAGGACAGTATAGGAACCCCACAAATTACCCCATTTTAGAAAGAAGACACCCCAAGGTATTCCGTTAGGAGGATGGTGAGTTCATAGAAGATTTTTTTTTTTTGTCACAAGTTAGCGGAAATTGATTTTAATTGTTTTTTTTCACAAAGTGTCATTTTCCGCTAACTTGTGACAAAAAATAAAATCTTCTATGAACTCACCATACTCCTAACGGAATACCTTGGGGTGTCTTCTTTCTAAAATGGGGTCATTTGTGGGGTTCCTATACTGCCCTGGCATTTTAGGGGCCCTAAACCGTGAGGAGTAGTCTTGAAACCAAATGTCGCAAAATGACCTGTGAAATCCTAAAGGTACTCATTGGACTTTGGGCCTCTTAGCGCACTTAGGGTGCAAAAAAGTGCCACACATGTGGTACCGCCGTACTCAGGAGAAGTAGTATAATGTGTTTTGGGGTGTATTTTTACACATACCCATGCTGGGTGGGAGAAATATCTCTGTAAATGAAAATTGTTTGATTTTTTTTACACACAATTGTCCATTTACAGAGAGATTTCTCCCACCCAGCATGGGTATGTGTAAAAATACACCCCAAAACACAATATACTACTTCTTCTGAGTACGGCGATACCACATGTGTGACACTTTTTTGCAACCTAGGTGCGCTAAGGGGCCTAACGTCCTATTCACAGGTCATTGTGAGGCATTTGGATTCTAGACTACTGCTCACGGTTTAGGGCCCCTAAAATGCCAGGGCAGTATAGGAACCCCACAAGTGACCCCATTTTAGAAAGAAGACACCCCAAGGTATTCTGTTAGGAGTATGGTGAGTTCATAGAAGATTTTTTTTTTTGTCACAAGTTAGCGGAAAATGACACTTTGTGAAAAAAAAAAACAATACATATCAATTTCCGCTAACTTGTGACAAAAAATAAAATCTTCTATGAACTCATCATACACCTAACAGAATACCTTGGGTGTCTTCTTTCTAAAATGGGGTCACTTGTGGGGTTCCTATACTGCCCTGGCATTTTAGGGGCCCTAAACCGTGAGGAGTAGTCTTGAACCCAAATGTCTCAAAATGACCTGTGAAATCCTAAAGGTACTCATTGGACTTTGGGCCCCTTAGCACAGTTAGGCTGCAAAAAAGTGTCACACATGTGGTATCGCCGTACTCAGAAGAAGTAGTATAATGTGTTTTGTGGTGTATTTTTACATATAACCATGCTGGGTGGGAGAAATATCTCTGTAAATGACACATTTTTGATTTTTTTTACACACAATTGTCCATTTACAGAGAGATTTCTCCCACCCAGCATGGGTATGTGTAAAAATACACCACAAAACACATTATACTACTTCTCCTGAGTATGGCGATACCACATGTGTGACACTTTTTTGCAGCCTAGGTGCGCTAAGGGGCCCAACGTCCTATTCACAGGTCATTTTGAGGCATTTGTTTTCTAGACTACTCCTCACGGTTTAGGGCCCCTAAAATGCCAGGGCAGTATAGGAACCCCACAAGTGACCCCATTTTAGAAAGAAGACACCCCAAGGTATTCCGTTAGGGGTATGGTGAGTTCATAGAAGATTTTATTTTTTGTCACAAGTTAGTGAAAAATGACACTTTGTGAAAAAAACAATAAAAATCCAATTTCCGCTAACTTTTGACAAAAAATAAAATCTTCTATGAACTCATCATACACCTAACAGAATACCTTGGGGTGTCTTCTTTCTAAAATGGGGTCACTTGTGGGGTTCCTATACTGCCCTGGCATTTTACGGGCCCAAAACCGTGAGTAGTCTGGAAACCAAATTTCTCAAAATGACTGTTCAGGGGTATAAGCATCTGCAAATTTTGATGACAGGTGGTCTATGAGGGGGCAAATTTTGTGGAACCTTTCATAAGCAGGGTGGCCTCTTAGATGACAGGATGTTTTGGGCCTGATCTGATGGATAGGAGTGCTAGGGGGGTGACAGGAGGTGATTGATGGGTGTCTCAGGGGGCGGTTAGAGGGGAAAATAGATGCAATCAATGCACTGGGGAGGTGATCGGAAGGGGGTCTGAGGGGGATCTGAGGGTTTGGCCGAGTGATCAGGAGCCCACACAGGGCAAATTAGGGCCTGATCTGATGGGTAGGTGTGCTAGGGGGTGACAGGAGGTGATTGATGGGTGTCTCAAGGTGTGATTAGAGGGGGGAAATAGATGCAAGCAATGCACTAGCGAGGTGATCAGGGCTGGGGTCTGAGGACGTTCTGAGGTGTGGGCGGGTGATTGGGTGCCCGCAAGGGGCAAATTAGGGTCTAATCTGATGGGTAACCGTGACAGGTGGTGATAGGGGGTGATTGATGGGTAATTAGTGGGTGTTTAGAGGAGAGAAGAGATGTAAACACTGCACTTGGGAGGTGATCTGATGTCGGATCTGCGGGCGATCTATTGGTGTGGGTGGGTGATCAGATTGCCCGCAAGGGGCAGGTTAGGGGCTGATTGATGGGTGGCAGTGACAGGGGGTGATTGACGGGTGATTGACAGGTGATCAGGGGGGATAGATGCATATAGTACACGGGGGGGGGGGGGTCTGGGGGGGTGTCTGGGGAGAATCTGAGGGGTGGGGGGTGATCAGGAGGGGGCAGTGGGCAGGGGGGGGGGGATAAAAAAAAAATAGCGTTGACAGATAGTGACAGGGAGTGATTGATGGGTGATTAGGGGGGTGACTGGGTGCAAACAGTGGTCTGGGGGGTGGGCAGGGGGGGGTCTGAGGGGTGCTGTGGGCGATCAGGGGGCAGGGGGGGGGGAAATCAGTGTGCTTGGGTGCAGACTAGGGTGGCTGCAGCCTGCCCTGGTGGTCCCTCGGACACTGGGACCACCAGGGCAGGAGGCAGCCAGTATAATAGGCTTTGTATACATTACAAAGCCTATTATACATATGTGCAGCGGCGATCCGGGTGCTAGTAACCCGCCGGCGCTTCCGAACGGCCGGCGGGTTACTACGAGCGGTGGGCGGAGCCAGTCCCTGGCGGCTGATCGCGTCACGAATGACGCGATCGCCGCATAGCCACTCCCGCAGCCGCCCCCGCCGATGGGCGTATTGCGGTCGTTTGGGCCCGGACTTTGCCGCCGCCCATCGGCTGGGGGCGGTCCTCAAGTGGTTAAATAAACAGACATGTCTGGCAATGTGTTAAAATGACACAGGACATATTTCAATAAACTTTTCTAGTTAGTATTTTCAAAGGAGAGGTTTTTACCTCCATTACTATAACATTTCAGCCCCCAGATTACAGAGATTGCCTAAACTTCTCTCTAATTGAAGGCAAAGGGCACTACTCAGGATTATCCATTACTTGGTCCAAGTCAACATTAATGTGTTTGGACCCCTACATAGACCCAGAGATTACAACATTAAATTCACACTACAACAGTTAAACTCTTTTAAGCACCTAGAAGTCATTATCAGTAAGACCCCTAAAATTACTTTTAAGTCAAAATCTACTCCTTTCCTAAAGCTAAAATAATAATAAAAAATAAAAAAAGGGTAAAAGCTTGGACTAAACTACCCCTTTCTATGTCAGGTAGAGAAAACCTAATCAAAATTATTATTGACTAAAACCCTTTACATCGTTCACCATCAGTACTTTGTTGTATTTGCACCCTAAAAAAATCAGTATATTTTGATTTCTGATCCAATTAAAAAAAGCCCTGCCTGCTGAGTTTTTCTTCTTTGTTGTGAGCATCCAGTGAAAATTGCAAACTGCAATCACAATTCGCAATGTAAAAGAAGCCAGATTAATAAATCTCGGACTAAAATTAAATACCGTATTTTTGGACCATAAGACTCTCCTGACCATAAGATGCACCTAGGTTTAGAGGATAAAGGGGAAAAAATATATACTAAACCTGGTGTGTCCAAGGCGCAGGGGGGGGTGTCTTGTGGAGCACAGCAATCTGTCTCTATCCGAGCTGCACTGCCCAGCTACACTAACCCCTGCTGCCCCCACCAGCTACACTAAATATCAACCCAGAATCAGCACCTCCACATCTCTTTACAAGCATGCCTGATAGGTATTTCTCCATTTAGACAACAATAGATACAGGCAATGTCATTCCCATGTGCTTAATTAGACTGCTATTTCATTCTGTGATGTGATAGTATTCCCTTCACTGCATTAACTGTATTTTATAAGTGCCTTATGATCCTGTACACACAAACAGAAAAAAAAAATAATAGGAGTAGAATATGAAGGTAGGAGGATTCAGAAGCTGAGAGACAAGGGCACCAGCAGGGAATGAAAGGTGGAGTATGAAGATATCAACATCAGCTGCAGATATAGAGAATGCACTATGTGTAAACATACAGCCTCTTCAGTCACTTGCTGCTATAACCTTTCATCTTGCGCAGCCCATAAAATACAATTTGTGACACCATTGTTCATTGAGATCCTGCCATAATGTTTGCTCAGCCTAGCCCCTCCTGCATCTCAGCTCGCAATAAATTACGGTACTCACTGCCACAGTGTCCCATCAATTGCGCCAAACAAACTACATAGGATAGCAGCAGTGGTACCTCTCCCAGTCATCCCCAGCAGCTTGCACTCACTACATACAGCACTGCACTCAGCGATGACACCAATGCCCAGAGCAGGAGTTTTAAGTTGTATCGCTCTGGAGGTGAAGTCAGCAACCAGGTTGCAGAAGCTACAGTTCAGCCACATTCTGAACACTGGAGGGAGCACGTAACTGAATGTAGATGAACAGAGCCAAAGAGCTACTGCTACTGCTGTCAGTGAGGAGAGCCGTTATACAAGCTAGAGAGCAGTGGCCCATCTTATGCCAGCAGGCTTGCAGTGCCCCCCCAATACTACATGGCCTCCCAAATCTAGCCAGTGGGAAACTATAGAAGAAAAGGGTCACTGAATCAGCATCAAGGGCACCTAGATAATCATATGAAGCACATGTGCCACCCAGTGAGCTACAAAAAATAACCGAACTGTGTATTCTCAGTTTTGATCTTTTCAGCACAGAACACACCAGTTTGGGACTATTTCTCATTATAATTTTGATTCTCCACTCAAATAACAACTTGTTAAAAGTTCAGGGAAGAACACTGCACTAATATTGTCAGGATCCAGTATCTTATGATGCTTTCATGGAGATGAAATAAATGCACATTTGTGCTCACGGTGATGGCAATGCAATGGGCAATGAAGCTTAGGGAAAATAAGAAATAAAGAAAATATTTCACAAATGTCATTTTAGCTAATTTCATGTTGAGGCACGTCTGTGTATGTGGCTGCTAATCCAACTTTCCCAGAGGGTTGTACTCACTAGCAATTGCGCTGACACATCTCTATTAACTTACCTGCTGCAGAAAGCAGCTATACGGTCTACACTGGTGACGTCTACCTCCTCGTCCTCAGCAGCATCACCGCCTAAAGATAAAGAAAATGGCTGTTAATACAATCAGAAACACAAACGCACATACAAGTTATACAGAATAATACTGAATAAACAACTTAACAGAAACATTCAGTCAGTATGCATATACCTGTACATTACGGCAATGTAGCTCACCCCAGCTGGTTGCTCATGATCATTGTGGATGCCTTAGCAATAGGCCTGAACGATAAATCAAATGATTTTGGGATCATTAAAGCAAAGATTTCCACGATGATGTCATTTCTGCATGGGGAAGTTTGAAGAAGCGGCTTCAAACTTCCCCAAGTCTTGGCGCGTGTGGCCCGCAGCATTGGACATACCTTCTGACACGAGTCCAACAATGTCTGTTCTCGATCACCGTCTCACGGTTTAGGGCCCCTAAAATGCCAGGGCAGTATAGGAACCCTACAAGTGACCCCATTTTAGAAAGAAGACACCCCAAGGAAATCTGTTAAGAATATGGCGTGTTCATAGAAGATTTTTTTTTTTTTTGTCACAAGTTAGCGGAAATTGATTTTTATTGTTTTTTTTCACAAAGTGTCATTTTCCACTAACTTGTGACAAAAAATCAAATCTATGAACTCACCATACTCCTAACAGAATACCTTGGGGTGTCATATTTCTAAAATGGGGTTACTTGTGGGGTTCCTATACTGCCCTGGCATTTTAGGGGCCCTAAACCATGAGGAGTAGTCTAGAAACCAAATGCCTCAAAATGACCTGTGAAGTCCTAAAGGTACTCATAGGACGTTGGGCCCCTTAGCGCACCTAGGCTGCAAAAAAGTGGCACACGTGGTATCGCCGTACTCAGGAGTAGTATAATGTGTGGGGAAAAAAAAAATTGTCATTTACAGAGAGATTTCTCCCACCCAGCATGGGTATATGTAAAAATACACCACAAAACACATTATACTACTTCTCCTGAGTACGGCAATACCACATGTGTGGCACTTTTTTGCACCCTGAATGCGCTAAGGGGCCCCAAGTCCAAGGAGTACCTTTAGGATTTCACAGGTCATTTTGAGGCATTTGGTTTCTAGACTACTCCTCATGGTTTAGGGCCCCTAAAATGCCAGGGCAGTATAGGAACCCCACAAATGACCCCGTTTTAGAAAGAAGACACCCCAAGGTATTTTGTTAGTAGTATGGTGAGTTCATAGAAGATTTTATTTTTTGTCACAAGTTAGCGGAAAATGACACTTTGTGAAAAAAAAAAAATCAATTTACGCTAACTTGTGACAAAAAATAAAATCTTCTATGAACTCACCATACTATGAACGGAATACCTTGGGGTGTCTTCTTTCTAAAATGGGGTCACTTGTGGGGTTCCTATACTGCCCTGGCATTTTAGGGGCCCTAAACCGTGAGTAGTCTAGAAACCAAATGCCTCAAAATGACCTGTGAATAGGACGATGGGTCCCTTAGCGAACCTAGGCAGCAAAAAAGTGTCACACATGTGGTATCGCCGTACTCAGGTGTAGTAGTATAATGTGTTTTGGGGTGTATTTTTACACATACCCATGCTGGGTGGGAGAAATATCTCTGTAAATGGACAATTGTGTGTAAAAAAAAAATTGTCATTTACAGAAATATATTTCTCCCACCCAGCATGGGTATGTGTAAAAATATACTCCAAAACACATTATACTACTTCTCCTGAGTACGGCGATATCACGTGTGACACTTTTTTGCAGCCTAGGTGCGCTAAGGGGCCCAACGTCCTATTCACAGGTCATTTTGAGGCATTTGGTTTTTAGACTACTCCTCACGGTTCAGGGCCCCTAAAATGCCATGGCAGTATAGGAACCCTACAAGTGACCCCATTTTAGAAAGAGGACACCCCAAGGTATTCCGTTAGGAGTATGGTGAGTTCATAGAAGATTTTATTTTTTGTCATAAGTTAGCGTAAATTGATTTTTATTGGTTTTTTTCACAAAGTATCATTTTCCACTAACGTGTGACAATAAAAATCTTCTATGAACTCATCATACACTTAACGGAATACCTTGGGGTGTCTTCTTTCTAAAATGGGGTCACTTGGTGGGGTTCCTATACTGCCCTGGCATTTTAGGGGCCCAAAACCATGAGGAGTAGTCTGGAAACCAAATGCCTCAAATGACTGTTCAGGGGTATATGCATCTGCAAATTTTGATGACAGGTGGTCTATAAGGGGCCGAATTTTGTGGAACCGGTCATAAGCAGGGTGCATGCTGCACGCGATCCCCGGGCCACTTAGGGCAGAACGAGCCGCTGCCGATGGGCATATTGCGGTTGTTCTGCACACCACTTTGCCGCCGCCCATAGGCAGTGGGCGGTCGGCAAGTGGTTAAAAACCATGTCTGTCCATTATTGTTGGATGACTCTCACTTGTCTGCCCCCTTCCCTCTCCATAAAGCAATACATGCTGCTTTACCACAAAGCTAAGCAATGTGCCTGTACAGCTCTCATACCAAAACAGCTGGCCAGCAACAACTCTGAAAAATATTTTGGGTTACAAATAGTAATATGTACCTTTACAGAAACAGTCTACCCAAACAGCTATACACAACACCTGAATGTTAGTGTTTACTTTATTGGTCAGATGACCAGCCCTTCTATGTTTAGTTGATGTAAATACTGAAGCATTGCTTTACGTGGGTGAAAAAGGGCTTTAGTCCCCGGTTATGAAAACCTGGAGCTTCACCCTAAGCTATCTGATGACATTTAATGACTGACAACTGGAAACAAGTACCTGTGGCCAGCACCTCAGTCTTCCTTTTCCATGACATCATTGCCAGTGCTGGAAGCATGCCTTTTTAGTAGCTGGATTACTGTCATTTTGTGGAATGGCTATTTTAATGGTAATAATATTAATGTAAACACACAAATGAAATTTGGGTGCCTGCTTTCACATATTGAACCCGATTCATCAAACTGCAGGAGGCAGTGCATGGCAACTTTAGCGCTACTAACGCCAGGGAGCACCGCCCATTAACATATTAATGGCACAAATTTCCATAGCAACATGAGCATTATCCTGGTAATGCACGTGGCACTAATAGGTTGACAGGTTGTCAACCCATTAGTGCAGTTTCTACCAGTAAAAATGTACTACACTTCAAAAACTACACCCACAGAGCCATGGGCAGCCACCCCTTACATGGAAGATTCTCAGGTAGCCTGAAACAGCTGTGTGCAAGTTAGATTCCATGGCTTTGGATGTTTAAAGGACAACACACTTAGCTTGCTGAATGAAAGAATCCCACTCGTTATTTTATTTAACTTTAAATGCCAATATTTTGCTTAGAAATAATACTAAAAATTGCATAAAAACATTGTACCTTATTGGATCAAGGATGAATGAAACTTCTTTTCGCTGGTGTATTACCCTCCATAGTGTTCTGATTCTATCCAAATTTTAGCATCTAGAAGCGATGCAATGTTTTATCTAGAAAGAATCAGACCAAGCTAAGTATAGGCAGCCAGAGAGCCCCCCCCCAATTTAAGTACTAAGAGAGTGACCTCCGAGTGTAAGTACCCAGAGACTATGTTCTCCCTACAAGTTTAGGTAGCAACAGAGTGACCCCAGTACAGGTAGCCAGAGCGTGCCCCCCATTATGGGTAGATAGATTGCCCCCCTCCTCTAGTATAGATAGCCAGAGAGGTCACTAAAGTAGAGAGATAAGTGTAACATTGGCAGTTACATAGATGTCCGTGGGGGGTGAGACTGCATGGTAGGGCTGCACGATTTTAGGGAAAAATCGAAATTGCAATTTTTCTCTCAGAAATTGCAATTTCGATTTTTCCCCCATTTTTTTCAAATGCTGAAGGGGGTGGGGGGGTTCCGCACTGCCCGGTCCGCTGTCTGTAATACTTTGCTTCTGGCCCCGCTGTGCACGGATTGGCCAGAAGCAGTGAATATGTATGAGTGTTAATGAGCGGGGGGCGGATCCACTCGAGCGAGCGGCCGGGCACATACAGCATTACCAATCACTGGCTAGCGATGGAATGACGGCAGCGGTAGGCGGAGCTGTATGCTCTGTACAGCTCCGCCTACCACTGCCGTCATTGCATCGCTAGCCAGTGATTGGTAATGCTGCTGTATGTGCCCGGCCGCTCGCTCGAGTGGATCCGCCCCCCGCTCATTAACACTCATACATATTAGCTGCTTCTACATTTCTGGTCCAGTTAGGTAAAACTGATAGAAAACTGATTGGACAGTACTGGATGTGCTGATATTTTGGGGTGCTGATGATAAGGATAATACAGGAACAGATTTCTGTCCTTTATCTGTCTACTGGGTAAAACTTCAGATGTGTGTTGTGCTTGGGAGTAATTGGTCACCTGGCCAGAGTAAACTGAAGGCTAATGTGAGTCTGCATGTAGATGTAAATTAACTTTGCTTTAATGGTCCAGCAGGGGAAGCTGTGTCTACTGCTAATTAGCTGCCAATTGAGGAAGAATAGGCTGGTCGGCATGGCTTTTGAACTCTGGAGTCAGCCATTGTCCCATTATACAAAGACTACCAGAGTCTTGGGGACAGGGGAAGCTGACATAGGAAGGTTTGACATTTACATGACAGCCGGCTGGAAGGGGTTGAAATCTTTGCAGACTTTAAAAACTGAGACAGGAAAGCTTTGATATGCTAGGAAATAATGTTGAGGAAGCCTTAATCAAGTTTTCACCTGGAGTAGAGAAGCCTTTTGATGTCTGTTAGGATACAATCTTACCTGTTGAAATCTGCAACCTTCAAAAAGCTAAAACAGGAACCCTTTGAAGTTCACATATCACAGGAAGAATATGACAAGCGTTCTGTGATGTCACAATCTAGGAGATTGCATTAGTTCCTGGGGGCTGGACATTAAATGCCCCAGGGGACACTTCAGACTATTTATGTTGGTCCAGGACAGTCACAGGGATCTTCTCCTGGAGATAGCGCATAGCTAGGGATTATCTCGACTCCTGGTCGAAAAACGACGTGCTCCCGCCAACAACGTTCTAACCTACGCTGGTAACGTTCTTTTTTTCCCCCGTTTATTTTATGCAACTGTCCTTGTGTGTATCTTGTAACTTTTACTTTGTAGTTTTTTTACTTTTTTTTGTACATCTTTTGTATATATTATTTTCTGCATTGTTCCATTTTTTTCTGGAATATTAA